>NW_026926136.1:0-27415 GCF_032062105.1 Saccostrea cuccullata | reverse complement strand
TCAAAAGATGTTGATGTCACAAAGATATAAGTAAGAAAGAATATCTTCATACCCGCTGAAAGCGATGATTTTTTAGGTCACCTGAGTAAACTCAGGTGACCTATTGCTATCCGTTTTCGTCCGTCGTCGTTCGTCGTACGTCGTACGTCGTGCGTCGTACGTCGTTCGTAAACTTTTGAACATTTTCAGCTTCTTCTCTGCAACCACTGAACCAATTTTAACTAAATTTGGCACAAAGCATCTATGAGTGAAGGGGAACAAAAATTGTGAATTTCATAATCCCTGCCCCCCTGGGGCCTGAGGGGTGGGGCCAAAACCACTAAAATTAATGCAATCTTTAAAAATCTTCTTCTTTACTCCTGGACATCAAGCAGTCAAACTGTTTGCATGATTGTAATCAGCAATGAGTCCTCTACAGAAATTGTGAAATTCATGGCCCTGGGGTCAGGGGTTCTAGTGCTAGGGCAGGGCTAAATAAGTATATAGTGAAAATGCATTATTTCTTTGAAAATCTTCTTCTCTGCTCCTGGGTATTAAATAAACCAACTAAGTAGATAGTTATGATGAGCAAGAGTGCCTCTACCAAAATTGTGAATTTTATGGCCCCAGGGTCAGGGGTTCTGGTGTTAGGGCGGGGCTCTATTGATTATATACAGTTAAAATACATGATTTCTTTGAAAATCTTCTTCTCTGCCCCTGGGTATTAAACAAACTAACTAAGTGCATAGTTATGATGAGCAAGAGTGCCTCTATCAAAATTGTGAATTTTATGGCCCCAGGGTCAAGGGTTCTGGTGTTGGGGGGGGGGGGGCTCTATAGATTATATAGTAAAAATACATGAATTCATTGAAAATCTTCTTCTCTGCTCCTAGGTATTAAATAAACTAACTAAGTGCATAGTTAAGATGAGCAAGAGTGCTTTTACCAAAATTGTGAATTTTATGGTCCCAGGGTCAAGGGTTCTGGTGTTAGGGCGGGGCTCTATAGATTATATAGTAAAAATACATGAATTCTTTCAAAATCTTCTTCTCTGCATAGTTATGATGAGCAAGCATGCTTTTACCAAAATTGTGAATTATATGGCCCCAGGGTCAGAGGTTCTGGTGTTGGGGGAGGAGGGGGCTCTATTGATTATATAGTGAATATACATTAAATCTTTGAAAATTTTCTTCTCAGTCTCTGGGTATGAAGCAGATTAACTACCTAATATAGTTATTGATGAGCAAGGGCCCTAATCTTGTAGAATTGTGAATTTCAAGGCCCCAGGGTCAGGGTTGCGGGCTCTACTTATATACTGAAAATGAATTAATTGTTTGAAATCTGCTCCTTTGTATTCTTAAAACATTTATTTATTTTTTGATAGGCAATTTTAAGGGTGCCTTTTTAAAATTTGTGCAATGCGTGGACCTAAGGTCAGGGGTTTATTTCACAGTGTTAGGGGCACTACTGATTATTGCTAAATATTACTGAATAGTTGGAATGCATTTTTGTTCCCCTACCTTGCGTATGGGTATTCAGTACCCTTGCGAGGTGATCATGAATAATTCATGAATTTTATTCACCAATTGTTCATGAAACGTTCATGAAGATCCTATGAACTTATTATTGGACATTTTCAAATCAATAAACCAAGCTAAGCAACTGCTAAGTGTATTGTTATGATGATCAATGGTGCCTCTTTCAAAATTGTGAATGCCATATAGCATCTTGCTTAAAACATGAATCAAATTCAATAACTGGAAAGTTGTTGCAGAATGCTCAGGTGACCTATAAGGCCCGTGGGCCTCTTGTTTCTCGCCATTATCAAAACTTGAACATTTTGAGTCTCCTGGAGTGTGACCAGAAGGATATGGAATAACGAACAGTATTCAATCTCAACGTCCATTTAACAAATATACAAAATAAGAGCAGAGCAAACACGGACCCCCGAAACATCAGAGGTGGGATCAGGTGCCATGGAGGAGTGAGCATCCCCTGTTTTCTTACAGTTCTTGCAACAAGTCTCATACTCACAATCGAAGCGATTATCATCTTCGCACCAACAAAAAGTGCATCTCAAGGATTACTTCTTTACCGGTTGTCCCTGATGTGAAATGGTGCATATTAGCCCAGCACATTCACTGTTTTTTGGCAGGAATTTGCCATTAAGCATTAGTTTCTTATACAAAAAAAGATAACCATTTAAAATTTCTGTCATTTTTTTTAAGGGTGGTGGGGTTGCGGATATTCTCATATTTAATTTCAGGTGTAAGCTTGGTTCAAAGCTTTTCAAGCTTATTTATTACACACGAGTCCTCTACAGAAAGAGGAACTCCCCTGACTGAAACCCTTACAACCTCTTCTTTCGTTTTTTTCGGTCTCTGCAGAGAAAGTGTTAGTGTTCCAATTGTTCATACTTTAACGACATGTAAACACATATACCTACACAGACTAGACAACAAAACACATACACTGGATGAAAAACCAGGTTTCCCAAATTTGGAAACCCGATGGAAACATATGGGAATCGTGACATCAGTAGTTTCCATATAGTTTCCATTTTATCGAAACCACACAGTGGTTTCCACGTAGATTCCCGACATGGAAACAATCAACCTGTGGTTTCCCGTAAGTTTCCCAAGATAGGAAACCGTGGAAACATGCCTCAGTGGTTTCCATGTAGATTCCCGACATGGAAACAATCAACCTGTGGTTTCCCGTAAGTTTCCCAAGACAGGAAACCATGGAAACATGCCTCAGTGGTTTCCTTAAAGATTCCCGACATGGAAGCCATCAATCTGTAGTTTCTCCCATGTTTCCCGGGTAGGGAAACTTTGAAATTATATCTCATACTAATTTCCAACTTGAAATTTACTTTATTTTCATTGGTCAATTTACCGAGGCGCCATTTTTCGAGGATTGAGAAGGACGAAGAAGAAGGTGTAAGCAGCTGGTAAATGTGAAAAGTTAATGATGCTTTCACCACCCAGTATCTTTGAGACTGTGATAAATGCAAGGAACAACAACCAAGGATTAGTGTACGTATATTTTTGTTAATTTTTTACGGTAAATAATTGTAATATTGGCCCCAAATCTTCACTGTCGTAGACAACTTTTGTTCTGACGCCATTTTGAAAAGTTAGAATATCTAAAATTCTTAGACTTTAGTACATATATTGCAAGAAATGAAAGGGAAATTTGAGTGATATGACATACTTGATTTAATTCCATGCAATAAATAGACAACGTAGGCCTCAAAGCACCGTACATGTATGTGTTCCATACTGTATGTTGTAAAATGGCTACGTTTCGCCTTTTAATAAAATGAATGCTCAATATAAAAGTTCTCTGTGTGTGTACAAATGAGTTCTTTTAAAGCGAATTTTTTAATTTATTTTTTAATTTTTACCACCTCTATTTATTCGGATGATAATATTTATACCGAGCACGGTTTCGTAGTTAAGTACAGAATGAAGTATATCCGGTTTGAATTCATGTGTTCTCGATCTCGGATAGCCAACTTTTTGATGTTTTGGAACTTATGACTTATGACAAGGTATAGATGAGCTATTTTTGTTTCAAAATTATGAAAAAAGCATCGATATTTTTAGAAAAGTGTCTTCAATCGCAACTATCCGATTATTCATGAAGGATAAACATTATCAGAACAGTTGAAATAGATTGTACTAAGCATAACCCTTAATCATATGCATGAGAATGATATGTAGGAAAACATACATTTAAAAAGTGGATGTAGGCGAAAGCCTGTCCACTTATCTGAAGAGAATAAGTTAGTATATTGAAATACTTTACTGTTCAAAAGAAAAATTTTCTAATGTCTGACCTGCTGAGATGAAGATGTTATAAAAGAAAAGCCTACATAGTGAATTAATATTGATAGTATATCAAGTAATGCAAATGAATCATCAGCTTGAATTATCAGTTATTTCACAATTATTGACCTGTGTAGGCCAACATGAAGTTATAAGGACCTATGTCAAGTGATATTGACCCGCAGTGAAGAATAGGAACCATGTATGAGAGGTCATGTTCATTTTTTCCCCCTGTTTTACTGAATAGTCATTGAATAAGTGTTTTATTACCAACTTACTATATAATAAATTAAATTGGAATAAAAACACGCAGACAATCAATAAAGAGTTTTAAGAACTGTTTATTCACATACTTGTCTATGAATTAGCTGAACACATAACATAAAGATTAAATTAATATTTAATAATTCAGAGTAATACTTAATAAATTGATTGTTTGTGTGTTTTATTTCAATTTAATTAATTATAACGTAGGTAAATAGCAGTCTTCGACAAACCTTTTTTTTTTAACACGTGCCCTTCAGGCAGGTGTGATCATCAATAACATTAGCCCGAAGAAATATTTACATGCCCAAAGTTTTATCAAGTTATATTATTCTTATTTGCCTTTTCATGCCAAGGAAATGATATGAAGAAATCCATTCTGTCAATATTTATTGTCTCGCCATTTGTTTTCAACCTGGACACTTTCTGTGTCTCCTTTGCAGAAGAGTTCCTTGGAAAGCATAGTAAACTAAACTGTCAGTAAAATTTTATTTTGTACTTCACTTTAGATGGAAAAATCAAAGACTTTAAAGTACAATTGATTTTATTGTTCATATTCAATTTGATTATATCGAGGCTTCTACCTTAGAATTTACATGCCCTTCGGGCTTGTAATTGTACAATTTCCACATGCCCGCTTCCAATTTTACCAGGTCCCGGGTATCCGACTCCCGGGATTTGTCGAAGACTGATTCAGAAATAGTGATGTCGTGATCATCAAAAATCTTGAATTTCACAATGATGCTTTGAACAGACAACAGTTCATTCTGTGACTGTGTGAAACAGTTGAAAATGCCTAATTACAAATAATACAGTAGGTTAGGTAATAACGAATATTGTTTGTGGTCCCAACATTAGAAAAGTAGAATGGTACAAACAAGTCGATGCTTGAAATTTTGTTTAATATTCAGGTTTTTCTCCCATCCTGGTACATATGTAGTTGCTGATGCCTGATGCTAAATTACATACTTAGTTTAAATTAGAATGCAATAGTACATGAACATAATATATCCTTATCCTTTCAGAGAGAAGAAAACTGACTTTAAAAGAAAGCCAGTGAGATTAAATCATATGAATGTTTGATGAATCAGGATGTGATCATTTGGTAAGTGGTAGTTAATTCAATCTAAAAAAGCTAGGGCTGAATTCATATGCCCCCTCAATGATATGTGTGTATTGTCGTGATTGACATACATCATTAAACTAATACATACAGTCAAACTTTGTTTAACTCAAACCTGAATTGAACAGGAAAGAACTTCGATATCAATGAAGATAGGAAAATTAAATACATATTTACTGATTCCAGCTGGTTAGTATTTCGTTGAGTTTAAGGAAGCTCTAAACACTGCGCACTAAAGAGCTTAGCCCTTAGATGTGAGATTTCTGCTCACAAATAGTCCAATGTCTTTTTGAACATTTTCCTGGGAAATGAGGCACATACAGTATCCTACTAACTTATATTTATTTTAATAAGTTTGTAAATATATTTTTGATTAACAAAAAAAGTCAAAATTGTCAAATTGAAAATATGACAAACAATTCATGTTTTAAGAAGGGGTACAATCGTACATTGGCCACTCTTGTTGCCTAGAGGAGATGCATCCAATTTCAATATTGCATGTTGAGCTATACCCGGTGATTTATCAGTTATAGGTGAATTTGTCTAAGACAGAAACATATCAAAAAAGCATTTCAGAACAAAACGGGGCTTCAACTGGGAGTATGGCATGTTGTGACAACATAGAGACTCCCCTAAGATTGATCATTGTGGTGTTTTTTTGTTTCTTTTTTTGTGTTCAGTTTGTTATATTTGAGTTTTTATATATTTTAGAGGCATTCAGCAATGTCATTACTAATGACAAACATAAGAAACGGAGACGGGAGAATGGAAAGACTGATCTTCACAGGCAGCAGTCAAAACAAAGCAAAAGAAAGCGTTCAGTAAGTCTAATTTACCAAAAACCTATAGGAAAAAGTGATCTTTTGGGATTTATTTTTAAATTAATTTGCCTACATTTCAAAGATATTTGTTAATTAACAGTCTTCTTTCATCATGTATAGCAGGGTTGTAGAGGAATTAAATATTCTTTAAAATTTATATTTTGTGTCAATGGGTATTTCTACAAAAATAAGGTCACATAGTTCATTATCATTGAGACTTGTACAGATATTTTTTTAAAAAGTCTGTATGATTAAGTCAGATTAACTATGCGCTTTTTCCTTCAGGAACTGGAAAGAAGAAAGAAGACCATGGAACATCTTATCTAGACGAGTCATGGACCCCAACATCTAAAAAGAACTTGACGGAGTGCCTTCAGTTGGACATTACTTCACCTGAGAAGACTGATGACGAAGACTCAACAAAGAGGGTCAGGCTCCCATTTTCCTGGGACTAATTCGCATTAAATTCTCCGTGTGAATGCCAATTCGCAGTAACTTTATGTTTAATTCGAATTAAACTCTCCATGTGAACAGGGCATAAATATCAATAGTCACTAATTTGGTTTTCATGTATAAAATATTTATATAAAAGCAGCTAAAGCATCTGGCCATGTTTGTATTTTTGTTTTACATACAGATGCAGTGTTGATATTTTGACATATCTGTAAAAAATTGTTGTGCTTTTTCATAGATTTATTTTTTATAATGCTGTAGTAACTTAATTGAGTCCCTGAATGTCAATAGTCACTAATTTGGTTTTAATTTATAAAATATTGTATTTTTTTTATAATAGTAACTAAAAGCAAGCCATGATTTTTTTTTATGTTGTACATATACAATGTTGATGCTTTGATATATCTTTAAAATTTGTTATACTTTTTCATAGATTTATTTTGTTCGAATAATACTTAAGAAACTGAATTGAGTAACTTAAATTTTTCTTTGTTGTGAATTTGAATAGGTAGTATTATTAATATAATTTCTGAGAATACAAATGTCATCTTATTTGAAATTTGTTTTGCTGTTTACTATATCCTCAAGGTTCACTCATCAATATTCAATAACAAATGTAACCCCACCTGAGAAACTTGGAAGATTCTCATAAGTTTATTCCAGTATGAGATTTTAAAGAAAATTCATCAAGAAAAAAATATATTTATTCCAATAAATCTATTTAGATTCCATCAAGGGAAACCCAAAGATTCCTTATAAGTTTCCATGATACGGAAACTACTACCTTTCAATTCCCTTAAGTTTCCAACCTATGGAAACTCGAGGTTTACTACATGAATCCAAGCAGTTTCCTATTCATGGAATCTTTAAGATTCCCGACTAGTTTTCCATCCTCGGAAACTACTACGCTCCAATTCCATAAGGTATTCCGAGACACGGAAGCCAGTGGAATCTTCAGGTTTCCATATGGTATCCAAGTGGTTTCCAAAACATGGAATCCTTGAGATTCTCGACTAGTTTCCCATCCTCGGAAACACCCTACGCTCCGATTCCATTAGGTATCCCGAAACGCGGAAACCAGTGGAATCTTTAAGATTCCCGTACGGGAGACTTACGGAATCAAGGGAAACCTCACGATTCCACAGGATTCCAAGCCTCGGGATACCTAATGGAATCGGAGCGTAGGGTGTTTCCGTTGCACGGAATCAAGGGGGAAAAACCCAGTGTTCCGCCGGAAACAACAAGGAAACATAATGTAATCTTGAGGTTTCCATAAGGTTTCCCACATTGGGAAACTGGTTTTTTCACCCAGTGATACTTTATTTACCAAGAATTACAAATTCCTGACCAAGAAAAAGATTGATGGTTTCTTCCTGTTTTTCAGACCAAAGTTCATCAATTGATGGTATTAGGTATGTCTTTTGAATCTTATAAAATGTTGTGTTGCTGATTGCAGGTAGGTTAATAAATTTGGTAAATAGAGAAATCTTTTAAGGAAGTTGTTCCCCGACAGCTTAACAGCAGATGCAAACTGGAAATCGTCACCGTTCATCCTCTTTTTCAATACTGGCACCAGGCACCATTTCTTTATAGTGTGTCCTTTTCTGCATGTCTGAAATGAAGATAAAAACATGTTAATTATTAATAATAAACTAATTTATAATTTGATCTCCAAACCAGTAGCAGTTTACATCTGCAATATCAGCACAAGTTGTCCTGTTGGGAATATCTTGACAAGTTGTCCTGTTGGGAATATCTTGACAAGATGTGATGTCGGAATCTTTTATGTTACCCCGTCAACTATTATATAGCTTTATTCTATAGAAAGTATAAATGAAAGGATTGAGGGCATTTAAACATTTTACGTAACGATAAAGTGCAAGAACAAGTGATTTTTTTACCTCACCCAAGCTGAAGGATAAAGTGAGTTTTTTTTTATTGAAAAAAAGCCTCTTCTTTGTCTAAGGCCTTTTCGATATAATCTGCAACAAACTTGATTTTAACTTCCCCTGAACCTTTACTTCTTCTATGGATGAAATTAATTTTCTCTCAAATGCTGAAAACATAATTTTACTTGCAGTCCATGAAATTATAAATTTTCTTACAAAAAAGACATCAATATGGTTAATGACATCAACTTTTATTCAATATATAAGTTTCATGATATCAGCTAAGCTACGATTATTATACCCCCCGCAAACGAAGTTTGGGGGGGGGTATATAGGAATCACCTTGTCCGTCTGTCTGTCTGTCTGTGCAATCGTGTCCGGTCCATATCTTTCTTACTGAGGGACATTAGAATCTACTACTCAACATTAAGATTGCTCATAACCTAAGGGTGTGTCATGACCTTGACCCAAGGTCATTTGGGGAAGTTCAAGGTCGCTGGAAGAAAAATTTCATAATTTGTGTCCAGTCCATATCTTTCTTATGGTTAAACTTGGTAGGTTCTCATTTCACACAAAGATTGCCCATGACCCAAGAGTGTGTCATGACCTTGAACCAAGGTCATTCGGGGAGGTTCAAGGTCACTGGGAGAAAAATTTCAAAATTCATGTTTGACAAATATCTTTTATGGATAAGCTTGGTAGGTTCTCATTTCACACAAAGATTGCCCATGACCCAAGGGTGTGTCATGACCTTGACCCAAGGTCATGTGGGGAAGTTCAAGGTCACTGGAAGAAAAATTTAATAATTCGTGTCCGGTTCATATCTTTCTTATTGATAAACTTGGTAGGTTCTTATTTCAGTCAAAGATTGCCTATGACCCAAGGGTGTGTCATGACCTTGACCCAAGGTCATTTGGGGAAGTTCAAGGTCACTAGAAGAAAATTTTATAATTTGTGTTTGATACATACCTTTATTATGCAAAAACTTACTTCTGAAAAACCCAGCGGGGGTATTTTGTACAGTTCTAGTTTGTTTTACTGACCTGATGCACTTGAAGGTGATGTGAAAAAAAAAGAGTTGGTAGATGTGGCGGGGATGCTTGTCTGGCAACAATAGGCGTAGATAAGGCCCAGGAATGATTGCAGCTGGAGGGCGTGTCTTTTTCCTGGAAGACTTTCTCCTAATTATATAGGTTCATCAACTTCATCCTCTGTTTCACTCTCATAGGGGGAGTCGGTCTGTTAAACATAGCACACTTATCACGTTTCCTGGATTTCAGCGTACCTTAATGGTAGACAACAAACTGTTTGTGTTGAAAGAGAGCTATCTAATCAAGTTACTATGAATTTTGGTGTTCCACAGGGATTTGTATTGGGGCCGAAATACTTTACAATGTATACCAATCCAGTAGGTGCTATCTGTGGTAAACATGGTCTAATGCATCACTTTTATGCTAATGATTAACAACTGTACATTTCGTTTCAACCAATAGAAATTGTGTCAAAATCTTCAAATTTTGTTGTGTTTTTATCATAATTGATTCACTGTGTATTTTCCAAAGGAAGACCAACAGCCAGCACGCTTAAATTCATAGAGAATGGATTATAGATGGTTAGGAACAAAACGTATCTTCCAGGTTGAGGACTGTATAGAAAAATAAAACCCATTTTTGTTATTATGATTTAAATTACATAAGACAATGCCTCTTATAAATGTTATGCAAAATAATATCTCTTATATGGATTCCTATACCCTTATCATATTAAATGTCATTTGTAAAATGTATTTTTTTAAAGACAGATTTATTTGAGGATGGACTTCAAATGATGACATGAATAGCAGGCCATACTTTAAGCACATGACAAAAACATTCTCTCAAATTACACAGAAATGGGTTATTTAGCATAGTTGACATTAAACATATAGGTGAGTTATAACATAATCACAATCATAAACAATGTGAAACAGCTTTAAATGACCTACAGGGTGGATGACAAGCCTTTTTCACTGGGGTAAAATCTTGCCGAGATTCGCCATGGCCGCCGAACCCGACTGTATATGAAGTCATACAATAACATAACACTGATGTAGTATTACATTATTTTCTAAATTTTATTTCTTAAAAACTATAAGGGGAGTTTACCAAAAAAAATAAATAATATAAAAAAAATTAAAGTTAAGTTTTTGATAAGTTATAAAGTTTGGCCTGATGTTATAACTTGAGAGAAACACACACAATGTTTCTTTTCTTTGTCTGTATAAAAAAATTTTTTTTTTCTAAGATACAATCGTTTCTTATTTTTTTAAAAAAAAGATAATCTTTTTTTTCTAAGACACACACAATACGTTTCTCTTTTGAATGTATATGAAGGCATCTTTTCGAATCAATTGGGTAGCCCATAAAAGGACTTTTTTTGTTATTTTTGTAAGGTTAGTTTTTTTTGGGTTGGTTTTTTTAATTTTTTTTTTTTTTTACATTTTTGGTTCAAGGCGTCCCGGTGGGTCCGTAAGCGTTTAACAGTCGCTCCACCATGGTGCCAAAGTTGTCATCCGAATCCCGGGTCCCTCCAAACTCGGGTCTTCGCCCCAGGGGATGATTGATGATTAACTCATCATTTCTGCATAGGGGACACGGAAAACTCTCTTTTCCAGGATCCGGGCCGCACATAGGGTACAGGCTGGGCGCTGCAGGCAGCGCCCGCACACAAAGTTGTTAGGCTCACCTTCAGTTAAGCATAAACTGCATTAAATCGTTTGGGTCGGGACAGAGAAGCCCAAGCGGGGAATTCGGCCCTCGTTCATGGCTCTGGTTTGGTGGGGGGTCGGAGCAGCAGCAGGTGTGGACGACGGGGGTGGTGGGGCGGCGATCTGGTGAACTCCTCCTCCTCCTGTAGGGGTGAGCCCTCCTCTGTCTAAAATCAATCTGCATACTGGCCATGTTGAGATCCAACATAACTTCCTTAGTATCTGTTCGCCTGATCAATACATGTATGTGATTCTCCACGAGGATGCTTGGAGCATTCCTCAATTCCTGGAAAAACTTTGCCTTTTTCTTTTTCTTTTTTCTTCTGTCTAGATAAGGAATCAGTCACAAAGGAATGATACTGAATACACGAAGGGCCTGTATTTATAAACATGCGAAACAATCGCATGCGTAACATGGAAAAACCAATCACGTGATCAAATGCGATTGGCTTAAAGAAAAAAAATGGCATTTGGTAAACAATGCGATTGGCTTAAAGAAAAAAAAAATGGCATTTGGTAAACACGCCCACCACAGTGAGAAAGCAAAATTGAAGGGGGAAAGGCCGAACCCGAATGTATATATAGCGTCATGCAATAACATAACACTGATGTAGTATTACATGATTTTTTATTTATTTTTATTTCTTAAAAACTAACTATGCTTCTAACTGTCGAATTCTCCTCCGAAAGCGTATTCGATCCTCTACTAATTACTTCCAGGGACTTCTCCGGTCTTCGGGGATAATTCGTAGATTTGATTGAGGCTGGTATTAAAAGTCAAGGATTTTTTAGCCTGTGTGAAATTTCCAGGTATTTCATTCCCTATTGAATACATAGTTTCTCCATTGCATCTGTGTCCTGCCATAGTAAAATCACTTTGCCCGCTTGGGGATGGGTCAGGAAACTGTAAGGCTTTCCGAAATAAGGGGTCAGGTTCAGTCCGTACCATTTCTGAGGCAGAATTATTTTCATATGTCCGACATAGAAAATGTATGGTAGCTAGTCTCCCCATGGTTGTCGCATGATGTGATAAGGTTAGGCATTGTAACCACAAATCCTGAGGGGTTTACATGATAGTACTGGCTTCCTGAAATACTTGGTCTGCCTCCGGGGGTAGAGATTCTTCGTGGTTTTGTGCCCATCGTACTTAACAATCATACCCATCTAAAATCAGAGAGTGAGGGTGTATCAGGGTTGACATGATAGTCGATTGTGAAGAAAGGATCAGACTTTTGTTCTCATTTATACCCCCGTATAAAACGTAGGTAAAGGTATAACTTGAATCGCTGCTAAGTATTTACCTGTGTAGTCAGGTAGGTGTATCGTATATTGTTTGCACATGGCCCCCTTACAGGCGATGCAACAGGTATAAAAAGATGATGCAACAGGAATTAAAAAGATGATGCAAAAGGTATGAAAAGATGATGCAACAGGTATGAAAAGATGATACAATATAGTAACAGCGTATAGTAAAAAAAATATATATACAGTGTAAACACAGTATTTGACATGGGGCTATGTAATGAGTTGAACCCCCTAGCCCCCCTAGGGGCCCTGTACTGAGTTGACCCACTTATCCCCCACAGACCCCCTAATCTGCACTAAGTTTTTTGCACACGATCCCCTTTACAGGTGATGCAACAGGTATATAAAGATGATGCTACACGTATAAAAAAGATGATGCAACAGGTATAAAAAAGATGATGCAACAGGTATAAAAAGATGATGCAACAGGTCGTAGTAGCAGCGTATATAGTTTAATGTTAACACACCCCCTGTATTTAGGGGGGCTATATATAATGAAATGACCCACTTATCCCACCAAGGACTGTACTGAGTTGAACTCCCTATCCCCAACAGACCCGCCTAATCTGCACTTCGTTGACCCACCTAATCCCCCCCACAGGGGCTGCACTCCGTTGAACCCCCTAACCCCCCCCCCCCCCAGCTCCAAAGTGCATTGCCTCGACCCAGTCAGCGGCTTAGCCAATCAGAATCCAGTATTTTTGACCTCATTTGCATAAAAAGTGCACTCAGTTGACCTCACCGGCTAGGAGGCTTATTCTACTTAGCTTACGGCTATATCAGCAGTGATTGAATTTTAACACTATAAATCTGCCAAACAAACATAGCAAAATTGAGTAAAATAGATGAAAGAGTAAAGCAAGGTCCATGTCGCAATCGTATTAGTGTGATCCTTTCTTACAATATATTTTTAACCCGGAAGTGATGTTTTATAAACACCCTTGGATGACCAACTGAAGTAACCAAAAAAACTGCATGCCAAAGGTTGAGAAAGATAAACAATTTCCTGATCTATTGACTTAGAGTAAAGGACAAGATATGGTAAGAACAGTATTTGGCCCCCGATTTGGGGTGTCTTTCAGAATGATCCAACAGTTTATCCATGAAAATCTGTTTTCATCCCTACCACATAAAGAGTTTTAAGATTTAGGAAATACAGGGGTGACAGTGGGGTCAGGAAATAGGTCAATTTTCGAAATTTCTCATTTTTATGCAATTTTTCACTAATTTTACCGGCACATTTTCTTTTGGAAAACATAGAGCACACGCTTGCCTATCTACCAAATTTATATATTTTGTACACTGATTTCGAATGCAGTATATTTGTAAAAATCTCAGATAAGCAAGCGTGTGCTCTATGTTTTCCGAAGAGAAATGTATCCCAAATAAGATGAAATTCCACCAGAATTGAGGAAATTCGGGAAAATGTCCTATTTCTGCACCCTCTAGTGGCTTCCATGTAGGCTTTGAATCAAAATTAATGCTTGTCTTGAAGTAAGCATCATTTTAAATTCTTAACAACAAACTATCACAGTTTTACCAGTGTTCTGATTTTTATATCAAATAAGGGGCCAGATTCGGCTGCTACCCTATCTTGTCCTTTGCTTTATAAAAAGTTTTCTTACAAAGGAATTTTATCTAAAACGTTAAAAGTATCATTTAAGTTTCCTTAGAAATATTTACTGTAGTTGAAATGATTTATAGATTTAAAATAAAAATTTACTTAATATGAAAAAAAGAATTGAAATAGAATTATAATTTAGGTTTTATAATTATACTTAATAAAACAGATTTCTTGACTACAAAGGTTTTGAATTTACTAGGGGGAGGTAAATTCAAAATTTACAACATGATAACTCCACCCTTCTCCAAATGGCTTTAGACCCTTAAGTCCAAAAATGAGAAAATAAAAAAAATACGTCAATTTCACAGAAAAAGCATACAACATAGAAAACAAAACTAAAAAAAACTTATATACAATAAATATGAAGATCATTACAAGAACTTTCAACCTATAAGTTCATAAAATTGAACATATTCGTTACACATGTGTTTATATACAATTCAAAAAAATCCGTTGAAGTCCCTGAGATGGAAGGAAAACAAATCATTCACACTCATTCATACTTGTAGTAAGCCATGATTTTTAAAATTAATTGCAAGCTGCACAAAAAAATGTAAGCATTGTGGTAAAGCTGGTCAAACCAATCAATTTGAAAAAAAAAATTAAAAAAAAATTGTAAAAGTTCAATGCCATTTAGGCGTGGAGAGGAGTGAACATTCTTTGCTGGCCTTGTTCTATAAACTGTTTCACATTGGCATAAATGGAAAAGGATGGCGTCTTCTTTTTGACTCGTTTCAGAACACAACTTCTTGTATATTATACAACGGGAAAATGTCGGATGAATATGTCTTACAACGGGGCGTTGGGCAAGGACGAGTCCTGTCCTCTTGGTTCTTTTTACTTATGATAGACGGCCTCATACATCAATATGGCATCTCTAATTTGGTTGGCGTGTCGCTTCCAAATCCCCCCTGTTTGTGTTTTAATTTCGTAATTCAACGATCCTTAGCGCTGAATGATTTCTCCGCTGGTCCATTTCTCTTTCCCGCGGTAATCCCTAACGGCCACGTGCTGTCCAGTGTTAAATTCTCTTAATTTCTCTACATTGATGGTGATTGAAGTATTCATTTGCTTATCATTTACAGTTCGTCCCAGGTCAGATATAAGCGGTCACATATTTCACACGTTACCTGAAACCATAAACTTCACAATTTTAAAAGTCATCTCAAATTCAAGCTGTTTACAAGTACCATATTCACCCCTACTAATGTGTTTGGAACTCTTATTTTTCGGTGTTCTGCAAATTGTCTGCAAAAATACTCTGAACCCGATGAATTAAAGATCTCTCTTCTCTTAATTGTAATTTATTGTCTGTCAAAGCACTTCATGACCAGATCTTTATTTTCAAATAAATTTGATATTAAGTTATCAAGATGAATTTGATTTTGTATAATATGATTTTTTTCCCAACAAGTTTGCAGAGTGACATAACATAATTGCAATATATTTTTTAAATGCAGAAATAAAAAAAATAATGTTACTATTGAATTACAATGAATTAGTATTGATGTTTCATTTGGTTGCACCTTTGTTTCATTCATTAAGAAACTTGATGAGCAATTATATTTCACTGCAAAGTTTTGTAAGCAAATTAAATGTAAGTAAGTAAGAACATCTAGATTCATAAAGTATTTTGAATTGGCACCTTCTCTGAAAAACCCAGCGGGGAGTATTTGTCCCTGGTAGGATTTCATTTGTCATACCGACGTACGCCGAATAAGCCGCTTGACCTTTCGTAACCCGGCTTGTTACTTCATTTGACCGGGGAAGGTTCGCCGGCGTACGCCGAATGCGCCGGTCTGAAATAACCGACGAGGAGATCGCCAGATTTAGAAAATATGGTGGGAAGAGAAAACAACTGTGCAAATGCAGATACTTTTTACAAGATCGACATGTTCTTTATTTGTTTGCATATTTTAGCCGATCCGGTATTCATATGATATAAATTTGTTTTTATTTTCTGAAAAATAAAATTTCTCATGAAGTCCATGGTTTTATTTTTAATTGAATTTTGAATAATTCTAACTAAGACATAATGTAAAAAATTATAAAACTTAATTAATTGATTATCATTTAGCGTAATTTTTCATTTTTAAAAATGTTTTCGCCGGTTTACTTTATTTGTCTCTTAGCCATTTAACACTGATCAGTGACAAATGAAACTGGCCCCCTATTGGACAGTTCTAGTTTAGTCTTTACTTGAATATTCTTATGCAATTGGTTTGTAAAACACGTGTTGATTGGCTTATTTACTTTGTTTTCGGCAGTAAGACGAGCAGATTTCCATTGTGACGTCATAATAGAGTGACTTAAAAACACGATGCTGCGTGACGTATTTCATATTTACGAAACTCTACAAAAATACGTAAACAACAAACAAAATGGTCCGCTTTATGTCGCCGGGAAAACTCAGTTTGCGACCGATCTTCCATGCAACACTGATAAACGTAGGAGATTAATTTGCGATCAAACGTCGTATTGCTGCTGCTTTAAAGGCATCTAAAATTTCTGCGTTTTGGCAGTAACCTTCCATGTGCCTGGGACCTAAAAAATAAAAGAAATCTGGAAAAATATGTTTGTATTTGAAAGTATTTAATATGCATCAATATATCAGAAAACCAAATGATAAATGTATTTAACACTAAACATAATAAACAAAAGCATACTTTTTCTAGCCTAAAATTCACTCTCTTTCTATCCTTCTAGTATACATGTATATTTTATAAGTACTTTGTACTTTATCTGATGACCTTTCAGATACATTAAAACAAGGCTTGCCAAGTTGGTGGCTGAGGCGCATCAGTGAACCACTGTTCAGCCTAAAATTGTGGAAAAAATTGTAATCCCAAAATATACAATGTACCTGCCGAAATATAAAAGAAATATTGCTTAAAAGGTTATCTGTGAGCAGAGCAAACACTGACCTTCTGTAACGCATTAATTGTGAATTATAGGGTACCCTTTCATGATTTGGAAAATGGAAAAATTGGTTGACATTAAAGTATATTACAGGGGGAGGGGACAGCGAGACCAATAGCGCCTTCACTTTCAGATGGGGGGGGGGGGGGGGCAAGATTATGTCTGTGCCTCACCATTTTTAATGAAGAATATTCATTGAAGGGATAGTCCCCCATTTTTGGACCACAGTATTTTAAGATCAAAAAATTGTGGAAAAATTGGAATTGGAAGTAACTTGCCTTCAAAAAAAAGTTGGCCCCCACTTTTTTTTTAGAGAAAAGGTGGTTACAATTCCCCAACCAAATAGAACTTTCGAGTTTGGGGAACTTCTAATTTTTTTTCCTTATCAAAGAATTTTTGGAATTTAAGACCCCCCCCCTCCCCCCGCTTTTAAGTTTGTGACTATGCCTCTGAAAATATATGTCTGTTTGGATTAAGGCAATTTTCTTGACATGTTCCTTTGATTACTTTTATCTTCGGGTAATAAGGGAATTTTAAAAATATTTTCTATTAATTAGATGAAAACAAGAAACACGATTACTCTCTGACTAAGCAAATCCCATTGTCTTCTTAACCTCCTTTTCCTGCATTGTTCTTGGATAACCCGTGAATAAAAAATCAGTAAAACAATCATTAAGAATAGGTATTCAATTAAATATAAAAAAAAAATTTTCTTTGATTTTTTTAGTACAGGATAAATATAACAGCTGTTGTAATGAAATATTTATAATAATAAATAACCCAGGTAATAGGGTTATGTGTTCTTCTGCAACAGCTGCAAAAGTTATTAATATCAATATGATCGATTTACAAGTTAAATATCAGGTCCCAGGATCATGAAACAGACTTAGACTTAAGTCAAAATTTCAATTATCTATAAAATCTTTAAAACTTGTTAAAGGAAACTCATAATTTGCATGCAGCAGCAAGCTGATGATACAAAATCGGAAAGCATTTTCATTTTGGGCTGCTTGACTTCTTAAAAATTTCAGCATCTTAGGCATTTTTGGATTTCAGCTTAAGATGCTTCATGATCCCGGGGCCAGAACAGACATATCATGTCCTATATAGCAGATTTCAGAATAACTATGCTCTTATTCAGAATATACATCTCGTGTCCTATATCACACATATCAGGTTTGAATAACTATACCCCTGTATAGTACAGACATCTCATGTCCTATGCATGTATAAAAGATAGCAGTGGTGACATGATTAACAGTTCATAACAGACATCTCATGTCTGATATAACAAATATCAGTATATTGATTTATGATTGTTGATTGTATACTGTTTAACGTCCCTCTCCAGAATATTTCACTGATATGGAGACGTCACCATTGCCGGTGAAGGGCTGCAAATTTGGGCCTTTGCTCGGCACTCAGGGCACACAGAATTACACGCGTTCAACACCATTACTCTTTTTGTGTCGACTTTCTAACAATTTTAATAAATGTTTCTCTGAAATATCACTCGTTGTGGAGAGCGAAAGAAGGAAGCTATGTGGTGAGTAGTCTGGAATATTTGATTTTTTTTTTAGATTTGACCAATCCTTATTTTTTTTAAACCAAATCGCCTGTGTTTTTTTTCAAATAGTTATTTTATCGTCTGGTCTGATTTATATATAACTTGGAACCAAGTAGACTACACTATGATGCATAATTCTTTGTATCGGTTTTCGCTCAAGAATCTTTTCATCGGATTCATCAACATCCTTTAGAAGCAGATCAAGCAAGCTGAAAGAATCAGGAATTACCTTAAAGAACAATTCAGGGGCTGATCAAAATCCATTTCAAGATCCATGAGTCTAGAATCAAAAAAGAAAACTTCTGAAAACAGACCAAGAACTAAGCAAGCTGAAAGAATCAGGAATGACTACAAAGAAAAATACAGGAGCAGATGAAATTCCTAAGACGGGTTAAGGAAAAGTTTTGTCAAGATCCCAAAGTCCCTTAACAAAAGAAAAGAGAATAGAAAGGCCTTCTAAAAGACAAAGAGATCCACAATATGCATGTACAGAAGTAGATCAAACTCTCCTACTCAATTGAAAAAGTAGGAGCAAATCAGATAATCCAATTTAAAGGAGGCGTTCCAGGTCAAAATCACCAAAAAAAAGCTCGAGAAAGGATACCGGTACATTCCTTCCAATGGATAATGAAAGTAAGTATATACAGAGAGTAACCCCTTCCTCTACCCAGACTACCGCTGATGATGGGACAACCCTTCCAAATTACGTGCATGGAAAAATTCATCAACTTGGAAGAAAAGTTGAAAGAAAATAGCGAGGAGCGCCACTAGCTATTATATATATTTGATTTTAAAGGACGCTTTTAAAATAATGTATACCAACAAAAAAGAATTATTACAAAAGTAAAGAAAAGGAGAAAAAATCATGCAAACTAATTAAAAAAGACGGGTTGTTTTTTTTTCAAATTGCAGATTGGGAGGCAAGAATAATGTTCTTTAATGTGGGAGGTAGATTAACTGATGAACAACCTTCATGACCGAATGTTTTGGCCGATGATTCTCCTCCAACCAAGAAAAGAAAAATACAGATTCAAATACAACAAAGTCAAATAGTACACCGTTTAATATTACTTTGCATATAGACGTGAATATTCTAAAGTGACTAAAATAATGATCATTAATTAAGAATGTATGTCATACATCTACATCCTTGCTATAAAAATCAATCTAAACAATTTTTGTTCCTTCCCACAAGAACCCTCCATCTCACTAGGGCTGCATTTGCGGCGTGAGTTTTGATAATCTATCGCACCTTCAATTTCATGAACTAAATTGAATTTCTAAAAGAGCCACCCACCCCTGCTACACATCTGGTCACCTATGAAGACAGTTACATTCATCATATCATCGACCATCTTCTAATATTGTTTCTCCCAAACCAACACTTGCTGTACAAAATAAACCAGAAACACTTAACCAACGGACGTTAAATGAAGTAGGCTAGAGAGGGGGGGTGACGTCAAAACTACAGCACCCGACACATTAAATGATACACGAATACCTCCCTCATTTTCGGTTTTCTTTCATGCATTAACTCCTTTTCTTCAACAAGTGCTCGAGGTTGTAATTATAAATACCTTCTTTTCTCTTCATTTCGTCGCCCGCTTGGCGCAGTGGTTAGAGCGTCTGCTCTAGGGAGTCACGAAGAAAGGACTTGATCCTTACGTCGCGGGTTCGAATCCCTCTGCGGAACGTGGAGACCGGTCCCTCGGATGAGACCGTATAAATCGAGGTCCCATGTCGCCGTACATGCTGGCACGAAATAGATCCATCATTGCTCAATGGCCCTGAGTGCCGAGTTTAGGACAAAATTTGCATATCTCCACCGGCAAGTGGTGACGTCTCCATATATGAGTGAAAATTTTTGGAGAGGGACGTTAAAGAATATAAAATCAATCAATCAATTTCTTAATTTTAAAAAACAAATTCTGTTCTTTTCTTGAACTCTGCATTATTACCTTAACATCGTCCTCACTTTTATGTTTTCTGATTATGTGCCTCCGGAGATTTCCTCCTTTAATTGTCTCCATGCAATACACACAGTACCTTTCAACCTTCTAAAATTAAAACAAAAATTTAAAAAATCAAATTGTAAAGTGATGTCATGCAGTTTTCCCTTATAAAACTAATTGTGCTTTAAGATTCCCAATAGACTTATATTCTCTATTATTAGAGATTCATCAGTTTTCCAAAACAAAGGTGTGAGTTTATTGTCACGATATATACACAGACCCTAAACCGTGGTACTACACCACTCAAACAGTACGGTTCGGTATGCTTTGTGCATGGAACGGTTCGTTTAGTGAACGGTTCGGTACGCTTTTAGCACGGAACGGTTTGGTTGATGCACGGAACGGTACACTTTTTGAATGGTGCGTTTCGTCTTTGAACGGAACGGTTCGTTTTGTGAACGGTACGTTTTGGGAATCCGTATGCAAATGAAATGGAGGTTGTTTGCTTTATTTTATTGATAGGCTGCCAAAAGTAAATTAAGGTATATTGAATCTATGATAAGAGAGACAACTTTTAATGACACAAATGTCTAGTATTCTTTTACAAATTTGCTAAGTTTAAGTGCCTTATTTGTCAAATTTTGCCCAGCAAGCCATGCTTTAAAAATTGTTTGTATTTTATTCAGCATATAATTGTTTTGTAAAATCATAAAAGTTCAAGAACACTTTTAAATGAGTGAGCAGAGGGTTTATGACCCTTAGTTTTAAATGACTTTTGAAGTATTAATGCAGGTGTATAATTATATTTCCTTATTAACAAATTAATTTGATGACAGTGCTGTTTTTTATATGCTCAAAACCTTTGATGTAAACATCAGAATCGAAGTAAAGTATGAAAATATTAGACACCCTGAAACTCACCGCATGACCAATGTCTTGAACGGGAACATAATTCACTACATTGACCCGCTTCCCGATGGAAAATCTCTCCCGAGAAATGCCATCTGCGCTAAATTGAAATGCCGAATATACCAGAAAAACCAGAATTCTATGAATCTCAAAGTACAGTGATACAACTGCTGGGAAACTGGACACAGGAACAATAAAAGAAGGGCAAAGTCTGTCGAGTCTGCAGGGAACCTGTCCATACCCCAGGAGCCAAAGAGTGTCAGCACTATGTGGATACGACAGATGTCAGTGATGTGGTGGTATTTAAAGGAATGAATAATCCCTCTCAAATTTCTTTTCGTGTGAGATAAATGTTTTTTTGGCTTAAATCATAAATCTGCAGAACACCCTTACATATACCAACTGACCAAAGCAATTCGTGCTGACGATCTAGAGGCGGCCAAGAAGGTGAGAGAAGCAGAAACGGCTTTAGAAGCTAAAAGGCTATGGCATACGATAGCAGATCCATAAGGATGGAACAACGATAAGGAGATCGTTTTTTTTTTTCAATATTTGACAAGATATCAGAAGTAAAAGCCAAGCTTGAAAACTCAACAAGTAACACCATTTTTTCAGAGGAAACTTATGACATGCAGTGGGGCACAGGATTGGATAGTGAGGCCACATTGCACATAAGAAGAAATGGCCGGGGCAAAACAAACTCGCAAAAATCAATCAAAAGCTAGCCTAGAAAACGCTGGAAAACTTATAAGTTCTTCCCCTCCACGCAAAGGGACAAGTGAAAATCAGTCCAATATTGAGGACTTCCTTGAGGACACCCTTATGCAATTACCGTTGCTCTACCACCATTTCAACTACCAATTTCTTATAGAATTAAATTAAAGGAATGTTTGTATTAATGTCATACATAAAACGTTTTTAATTTATATAAAACAATCAAAAGTAAAATTTACATAACAAGAGTCTTACATATTTGTTAAACACTAAGCCCCCAACCCATCCCCATCCCAAATAACTGGAATTTTTCAAACTCAATGGCACATAATTCTGTAAAAAATGGCCAACACAACATCATGTCCAATGAAGAACTGCCAGATATTCTGATGTTAAATCTGTGTATTAAATTTCCTGTCACTATGTGCATAAATAGCGCAACCTCTGCAAAAAAATGAACGACAACAGACATTAGCAAAGCAAGATGCCTTTCCTTCTTCGAAGAGGGGCATTAAAAACAAATTTGCTCGTCAGTGTTTGATTTTACAGTTATCCAGTTATTCATTCAAAAATTACCTGCCACCTCAGTATTCATAGCCATGAATGAATACTGGCCGCAGAAAAGGAAAAATAAAATATTCGAAAAAAAAATATATATATAGACTTTAATTAATAAGAATCATTATAATAATTAAAGCGGACTTAATCTGCAATTTGGTATAACTATACCTGGTCAACACGGCTATCTCTCAGTTTCAAAAACTGCGCCTCGGCTATGTTAAGGAAGGTCAGAGTTCACATTCCTTGCACATCGTATTGGAAGTTTAATTGTGACGTCATTAAAATTTAACAAGCTACAAAAATTAATTATCGACATGATAATGCGTAAATTACAACCTGAATTTATCTATTTTATCGATTATTCATAAAATCTTGTAAAATTGCAATACTTGATAGCGATACAGTCGAGTAATAGAAGAAAGCCTTTTGTCAAATATGACGTCATCAGCCTTGACATTACGCAGCACAAGTGATCCGGAGGAGTAAATTCACTGGTATAATAATTACAAGAATGCTTAAATAAATATGATACCATTGCTAATTTTTAGACCTAATCATTAAAACTAAAAGAAAATAATTTATTAAATACAATGTGTATAGAATATGAATTTATCTAGTAGCATTGAAGCTGCACTGGGATAAGGAATATAGAGAATATCGCTAAAACAATGAGCGTATTCGTGATATACATCATAAGTGCAAGGGCGTAGACTATTTTGTTTGAACTGAAATTTGGAATATTTATTGCTCATATAGTGTATATTTTGAAAAGTGCTGGGAGCTGATCCTGGTCTGCATAACATTAATTTTATTTATAACAGAATTTAAGCGAAGTGGAAATTTTTAGCTATTATAAGCATTTTCGGCAAAATTTTAAGTACTTCGCAAACAGCACTGACTAGCTCCCAGCACTTTTTGGGTAGAGGATATAAACTTCTTTTAATGTGTATCAATTACTTTCTTGAAAAACAAGCGTATGCCCTTGCACTATCTATATTTCCTACATTCAGCTGAACAATTCTATTTTTATACAAGTCACGTGACAAACAGCTCATACGTGCGATATAACTGGTAATAACTACGGCCCAGTCCTATCCATTATTGATAGATATATTACCTTTTCTACAAGTATTCAGTTGCTTTGTTAAAATTTTTCAAAAGAAGCAATACATATTAAAACGGTGCAAAGGTCACATTTCCATATCGGTCCTTAACATAGCTGAGGCTGCCATGTGATTGTAAATATCCTTGAGTGATGGCCAGAATCTTTTATTATGCTTTGGTGGAAGAGAAGCATTGGGAAAGATTGATTGTTTTAAAAATACCTCTTAAAGCAATTTCATTTTTAGGGTACTTGTCACACCACGTTCAGAAAACAACTTTCTTTATGTAATCTGATAGTCTTTCGTCCATTGTCTGGAGGATACCAAAAAATAAATTTATATTTAAAAAGTAAATAAGCTATTCTGTTCACAATAAACTTTAAGAGGTTAAAAATCTCTGGTAAGACTATAGCTCTACTGGTTTGTACTTATAACATTATGGAGGAGAAAAATAGCACTCAGATTTGAAAACTTTAATAAGCAATACATAAGGTATTGATCCTTGACTATTCTCTTTTTGTAGCAATATCTATTGCAATCAGAAAATAGGCCATGAAACTTTAATACCCTAAAAGTAGTTTATTTGTAAGGTAAGGTCCTGATAGTGTAGCAGAATTGAAAAGTAATACATGTACCATTTAAATTTTACTTATTTACCTCTCCTTTCAGATGGTCTCTATGATCTTTAACATCAGGAAACTGTACATAAAAACGATGTTCAATTTTCTCTGCTTGTGAATTCTTAAAGTCTTCTTTAAGAATCTTCACCAGTTTCCTCTGATGATAACGTGTATTTTCTTCACCAGATAGCTTTAAAACAAAATTAGTTCTTGTATAAATATAATTTTTGTGTCAACAAACAACTAAGACAGTTTTAAGTTTAAAATTATGTTGTATAATGCAATATCAAAACATATGTACAAACAAATCACAAGTCATATACATATTTAACAAAATATTTGGCAAAAAGGCAAACCCAGCTAGATACATGAAGGCTTCAGAATCATACTAAAACGTCCACTTGAGCAGAACAGTAAGGTGTGCTATTCTGCCAAGTGGTAGTAAGCTGCATATTCTGATGCAATCTCAGACTCCGTTTGATGTTTAAGGTGTCAAACAGTACTGCGGTACCCGGAAGTAGAGCTGAGAGAAGTCTGGTCATCTCAGTGGAGAGCCAGCAGGCATACTCCGTGACCCCTTTAATTATGATGAGTTGAGGCGTCAAACTGATATACTCGGGGGACTTGTAACGTTAGATTTAGTAAAGCAAATGACCTGAAGGATAAAACAGTAGGGAGTCTGTTTTCTGAATATATTTACAATTCACATGCATTGATACAATTTTTTGCAATCTATAATGCACATTAAAACCTACTGAATAGATTGAGAACTTCACAACATGACGAATCTTTATTCGAACAGGACATGCTTTCTTTTTGCTGTTCTGCACCAATCTACGCTTTCGTTTGTACATGTGGTCAGACTAAAGAAAAAGAGCTATGCTGATATAAATATTCAATGGATGGGTAATGTTCTTAAGGGGAGTATGTTGAACCATGAATAGAGTATGTTGAACCGTGAGTGGATTATGTTATTTAGTGCCTGGAGTATGTTGAACTGTGACTGGGTTATGTGAAAGGAGTATGTTGAACTTGGACTGGGTTATGTTGTTTAGTGAATGAAGTATGTTGAACCAAGACTGGGTTATGATGTTTAGTGAATGGAGTATGTTGAACCGAGACTAGGTTATGTTGTAAAGTGAATGAAGTATAATGAACCAAGACTGGGTTATGTTGTTTAGTGCCTTGAGTATGTTGAACCGAAACCGGGTAAGGTTGTTAAGGGGGATGTACGGCCACCTTTAGTGCATTGAGAACAAAATGTAAACATTTCATCAAAAGGCTAAAGTACATTATATTTTGATCAAATTTTAAACCCTTAGGTTAAAGATACAATAATTATGCATAACTGAATGCATGTTGTGCATATATAATCTATACTTTTGCAGAAAAATGCTTTTGATATGCTCCTTAGAACTGCGCAGCTACAGAATTCAGCAGAGCCTTAAAAAATCCAAAAAATATGCAAACTGTGCATTAATGTTCTCTCTACAACCATTTGTTGAGAAAATGTCTAAATTGTGCACTTTTGAATGATAATTTTAAGTTCAATCAAGGTATCGTTGTCTTCAAAAAGAGTGTAAAGAACCCCGAAAGTAGTTCATTGATAGCTGCACGTGGTCTATTTTTAGCACAGAATCTTGTTTTCCAGACCTCTTCTTAATATGGAGGGACATAACAATCTTTAAATGTAGAAGAGAATTACAGTTGCAAAATATTTCAAATAATATGAACACTTTTAAAAGAGGAATTGTGTTATAGTGTGACTTGAAGTAATTATTTAGTATTATTATCGAACAGTTATTAAATAGTGAAAGTATTGAAATAAACTCTTTGATTCCATGTAAGGAATAATGAGCACCATCAAAGTTTAAAATAAAGAGTTTGTAAGTTTGCCACAGAAAACTTATAATATCTATCAAAAGTTTAATTATCACCAATGAAACACATAGAAATTAAACACATAAAATCGATATGAAAAACCTTGTGTTAGTATCAACTTATACGGGGGTGATCAAAAAGTTCTCGAACTATCTCTATATCTACAAAACAACAATTTAGATTAGAAACAAATTTGGTGCACACTCAAGTTCTATAAATAGCATATGCTGAATAAAGTTTTGCTCTCAATGTGAAAATGAAGTCATTATGCAGGTACTTGTGACGAAAAATGGTAGTCTCAGTGGAACTCGTTAAACAAACGACAATATTATTTATGGTATATCTTAAAAATGCCTTTGAAGTAACGTATAAGAAATTGTTCATAGTTTATTAAGACAAATGACTTCTTAATAATTTAATCAATGATTGGATAGATCGTTTTAGTGAAGGAAGGCAGATGGTTGAATATGATACTTGTTATGTTGCTCGTAGAAAGCAACTTTGAAAAGGGATTTGTTTGTAATTAATCAATATGCTATCAAAGATCTACAATTTACATTTTGAAAAACACTTGAATATTTCAACAATAATATATCTAGCAAATACCGTAGATATCGTTTACTTTTGTTCAACCCCCCCCCCCCCCATCCCGTATACTCTGTCAACTAAACATTTACAATTTACATTACAGCAGAGCAACATTTGAAAAGGAATAAAATCATTCAGAGTAGGTGATTTTATGAATAATTTTTTTTTCATTTGCCCATTTTGTCAAAATTACAATTTTACAGAGTAAAGAAAAAAAATCAAGATAATTAAATATTTTATACCTTCTTTAAAATGGCGTTTAGTGGACCTACAGACTCAGGGAAAATTATTGGGTCCGTATTTGTGGAGAGAAAAATTTGTCCTTAAAATTTAAGCATATTTGTTGACGGAAGAAAAAAAAATCCTGTAATTGGATGTAAAGTAAAATTGAGTCGGGCCATTCTAAGAATATGGTCCTATAAAGGGCTAGTACATGTTCCATTAAATATTTAGTAATGCGAACTTTTTTAATTCTTGGCACTATTTTGAAAAAAAGAACAGAGGATTTTCGGAAGGGGGGTCTCTCATTTTTTTGCGATGATAGACATAGCATATGCAATGGAC
>NW_026926135.1:0-26842 GCF_032062105.1 Saccostrea cuccullata | reverse complement strand
GAACAAATACGAATGAAAAGGGCTTTTAAAAGTTACATGTACAATGCACAAAATAATCAATACGAACCCCATCGAATATTCTCTGTTCTGTAGAATATCAAAATGTATCGAATGCTGAGAATGTTTTCAAGGTTAACCCTCCATTCTGCCTCTGTTTCTAAATTATTTGATATGCTACATTGATATCCAACAGAAGACAGGTTTTTTGCCAGTCCGTCTACAGCCCTGTCAGATGTAAATTTTCCATAGGTTGATGCTTGCCATGTAGGTTTTTTAAGTGCAATGTTTTCTATAATATAATTTAAGAAACAATATAGAGAGTCAATTGAAAATCTCTTCGCGGGTATGTTAACTAAGCATATAAATCGTTTCTTGGAAAATTTAGACTTTTAAAATAAAATTAAGTTTGATAATTAACCAAGTCCGCTGAAAAACTATTATTAACTATTGCTTAAAGATAAAAGAGCGTCTAACGTGAAGACGTGCACCACCACAACGGCACTATTCGAATTCTATTGATAACGAAATGTTCCTTAATAAGAAAGCTAATAGAACTACAATATACCGGACTTTGATAATTTCTTTGGGTGAATAATATAGTCGAAAAACATCTATTTTGTCTAACAAGTTCTGCTCGAATCCCACTGCCCTGTCAATGAAATAATTATTTCACACAATCGCACGAAACCTTACCCGATGTTTTGAATTTGATACATTGAACCCAGATATTTTGTAAAACAATGCTTAGCTCGGGATTCTATCTGCACTTTCCAAGTATTTTGGAAGGTAAACTCTCCATCTGTACAAATTATCCAACTTATTGTTGTTCTGTTACCGATACCGATTATTTTTGTCACGAATGACGGAGGAAAGGCAGACCGGGATACGTATATAGCTGACTTTCTTTGAAGGAGAATATAATCGATGAAAATAAATTAGCATAACTGTTTGATTACTAAACTCCATATGAATTTCACATAATATTCCTGATATTTGCTTTTACACTCCATTTAACGTATCTTTGTACATTCCGTTTTAGCCAAATTATCTTTTCACATATGATTGATTCCCATTTTACTTGATGTTCATATGTGACGCCACACGGAGAGATTTTAATCAAAATGACAGATACAACATAACAATATACAAACATTTTATTTTTGTAAATGCTTACACATTTCTAGTCATTTTCTAGAGTCAAATTCCATCTCTAAATACCAATACTACACAAATAATCAATTTCCAAGTTACTTGATGTTCACAGATGACGTCATAGAGTGTAGATTTGAATCAAATTGACAGAAAAGAAATCAAAGAAACAATATATTTCTGACTTTAAACAAAGCGTTAAGAAAACAAATTTAAATTATCCGCAGTATACAGTGTAGCTAATTTTTAACATAAATATCTTTTTCTGGAGAAAAAAAATCCTGAAAGAGAAATATTGTGTTTGTTTATTCAAAAGAGAATTTCAATTTTAAAGTTTTCTATTACTCTTTTGGACTACCGTAATGTGTTGAATACTTGAATTATATGCAAACACTTCGATACAATGTTGATGATTGAAAATCATTGCATTCCATAGGAAATATTACTTTAAGTACAGCTGTCAATCTTTACATGATATTAACCCGAGGAAATTAATAATAGCAATATTTTTTTTTATTGTTTTTTTATACGTCTTCATTTTATTGTGCACATTGAAATGGTTCCTTAATATTGTTTCCGCACGAACAAAGATCCTTTTCATAAACACCTTACATGCTTGAGTGATTGTTTTCCAACTAACTGAAGTAGGAACTTATATCAGGAAGTTAAACCAGCACTTGAAACCCGGATAGCTGTATCTTGAGGACCTCTTTTTGGGATTTGTTGTTTGACAGAATTAATATCCTGCTTAAAGCATCCAAATCAAGACTTTCGCTTTCAAAATTGAGTTTACTGATTTAAGTATATTGTACAATTTTTGCTATATTTAGGCTGTATTCAATTTAATAATAATTATTTTTAATTTTGATTAAATTAATCTCGTTCTTTTCTTGTAGATATGCAAACATCTTAAATAATGTTAATTCTTCATACAACCATTTTTCTGTGAATGTAAAAAGGGGTCCACTAGGGGAAGATGCTATACAAAGTTTGTAAAAACATAATCCTATGGAACGACATATCGATGAATAGTTTTGTTAATTTGATAACAAAATAATATGACATACTTCGAAAAAAGTTTTCTGAAATGAGAACATGGCCAATGGGGTCTAACATGAAATTATATTATGAGGTGATTTTTTTTTTACGCAAGAACATGTATGTTAAAGCGTCAGGTTTGATCTGATGATTCACGCCTGTAAACGAGACGTGATACGCCTCTTCGGATCAAGTTAATGTTCTAATGAAAGGTTCACTGTATACCTTTTTATAACTTTTTAAATAAAGCCAAATAAAATTTTTGAGATCAATATTATAAAATGAGGCATTAAACGAAGCATACTGTCAAGGAACTCTTAACTGCGCAAGAAAAATAACGTCATGTTTCTTCATGTTACGTCATGAGTTCTACAGAGTGATGAAATGGATTCAGAAAACCACAGTGTAAATTAACAACAACAAAAAAAAAAACAAAATGAAAAAAAAAACACGGAAATTGATGGGTAAATAATAAAAAAGTAGAGCTTTATGAAAAAAAAATAATTAAGAGAAAGAAGAAGTTTTGTTTAATTATCTTGCTACTGTGTTAAAAATAATGACCTTTCCGCATGAAGACAAAGGTACAAAGTACATGTAAGAACTGACGAACATCTGACATACCAGGTATTAACAACTTAAACTCATTTTTTTTTCTTTTTCATTCCAATCGTTCTGTAACCTTTCCCCACTCCCAAACACGTTAAATATTAAAGTTTACACTATAGAAAAATCAGATATATGCACTTACCATATCCCACTGTATATTTTAGGATACCAATAATAAACAAGTACGATAACGTGCGTGGTAAGCTCATCCGAGTCATGACTGTAAATTTAACACTTTTGCATTATTTGTTTTTTTAATAATTAAGGAGGAAACTATACACGAGAAGGAAATTGTAAAAAAAAAATATTTTATTTAGATTTATGCATTTTCATAGACGAAAAGCAAGACCTGAATACTTTTTATTGGTACTACTGAACGGTTAAAATAGCAGCAAATGTAATGGTACATATTTAACGAGGATGATTGTAAATTTAAAAAAAAGAGAGAAAGTCGCAAAAAACAGGTAGTTTGTTGTTATATTGATATGGCTTTCCACTGAATTATCATAACACTGCAGGTTTTTTGTTATTTAATATGAATTCCTTCAAACTGATATATAAATGTACCTAATTAATTATCACTGACGCTATAACTATTTAGTAAATTATTTCATTGAAATATATTTTTTTAATTGAAACCCGTCGGTAGAAATTCAAACAGAAACGATCTCTGGTTTTTGTAAGTTACATAATGGATAAACCCTACAAAATTCATACATCATACTTTATATTTCTACTTTACACGCAATTCAATTACTGTAAATATCCAATAATATAACAATATCAGTTTAACGTTTAACTAGATTACCTAAATCAAATGTATAACTATGAAATTATTATTATTATCTTGCTTCAGACAATTTTGTCGATTACTGATTGGATAAAAGCTAATTACATGACGCCCTGAAATTTTCCGTATTACGTCACTGTTTCCATATCATGTCTCCGTCGGGCACGCAATTCCGTTCGAAGCGCCCAATACGGATTTCCATTTCACACCCTGTATGAATCCGTATCAGGTGACTAACTGACTATGTAACTAGAAATATAAATGATAAATAGATAAACAAGATCACCAGGCTTCATCACCCTACATCAATATTATACAAGATGCGTCTACCTTGACGGCGTACATGGTTGGGTATGACAAGTAAATTTAAAAGAAGTATTATTGATATTATGAACAAAAAATTCTATCTCTTTCATACACCATTCTCTCGATTTCACCTAAAACACGTGACGAACAAACAATGAAGAAACCAACCATGACAAGTACGTGGAGTGCAACGACTGGCTACATCATGTTGATGGTGCGACTGGACAAGCTGATGTCTTGGAGGCTACAGTCCCTGAAACGTTCTACTTTCCCACCTCAACGGTGAACGAACGGTGAGCGAACGCAGAGCGAACGGTGGGTGAACGATGTGCGAACGCTGAACGCAACTTGGTGAACGATGTGTGAACAGTGAACGGTGAGTGAACGCAGAACGCGAACGGAGCGCAAACGCTAGCGCAAAGTGAACGGTGAACGAACGGTGAACGCAAGATGAACGATTTATTCGGAATGCTTCCGATCTTTTCCACGCATTGAGATTATTCTATTATTCTATAATTCTAATTTCAGGCTCTTAAATATAAATAAACAATAAATAAATGAATGAATAAATAAATAAATAAATAAATAAATATTAAAAACATTTTTGTTCTGTACATATATGTACATATGTTTTAATCGATAATTTTATAACACGATTTTATTTGCCGTAAAGCATGTGTATTTGTTTCCGAACGCGTGTAGATTAAATATGAAATTAATCTATTTATATAGTGTATATGCTTATTCTTTTCACTAATAAAATAATGTGGACTTCTGAAGGTAAAACTACTACTTATAGAATGAATTAATTACATTGTACGCGGTTGAAAAAAAACATACATGTACATGTCGTATTTCCGTGCCAAAGCAATTCTGAGTAAAATAACGGATTTTTTTTAATTCACAATTATCTGTTGACATTGACTGTTATCATATACTGCATAAAACTCTCGTTTTATTTAAATTCTAATGCAAAATATTTTATATTTATATGCCTTTTGTATTCTTTTATGACGATTATTTTAGCTAACTTCTTCATGTATCTGTAGGCATTTCCCGGCCGTGATTATACTCGGTCAAGATGTTGGAAAGAGGCATTTAAATTATTTGTAATAGATTAAATTTTCAAAAGTAAATAAGTAAGTTGCTGTCATAGTTTTTATTGAACAGAGAAATGCATTAGAGAGAGAGAGAGAGAGATAAACCCCTCGCTTCTCAGGTATCTGTAGTATCAAATAAAAATTCTTATAATTTTTCCTAAATGTTCCAAGCAGTAGAGCTAATCTTTTTTTTTTTTTAGATTAACAAATTCATTTGACCGTAATCATTAGCGTTTATTTTTCATCATGAAGTTCATACAGTTCACAAAAAGTCCGTGCTAGTAGCGTGCTTGTCCTGTCAATCAAAATAATTCGACACAGTGGAGGTGTGGAAATCGCGTTTCACCGAACATAACGAAGGCATACAGTCACTTAGTATATTCCAAGAAGTTTTAATATTTTTCCCTATCATTTCTATATCTGATTTTGGCATTCCTGCAGAAAAAAAATGGAATATATACCTGGAAGGATTAAGTTTTAAATTGAATTTGAAACATATTCCCTGCCAGTTTAAAATACTACTGTCGGCAAAAGTTTATTCTAAAATACTATTGTTTGATGTCGGTTTGATGTTGATTTTAAGACTGATTTTCTTGTGTTACAATACAAATTTTAAATATTAATTAAAATATATTGAAAAAACTCAATAAGAATTTTATTTCGGGAGAAAAGGCACCGGGGAGGGGGGGGGGGTGGGGGGGTGGTCTTAATTATACTGAATGGCAAACATATATTTATACATACGTTTAGGTAAGGCGAAGGAAAGAATTTTCCTTCTCTAATGATAGAATATTTTAAACATTTTGGTATTTTCTAAAATTTAAAACCACACCATCAATTTAATTAGCTCTAAAGATATTTAATTACCGGAATATTTGCAGTACTGTTCATAATTCTCAAACCTACATGTACATAAAATACGTGTTACTGTAGAAATGATTTTTTTTTATGTATTCTTGTCCTGTAAAAGACTTGGATTAATTATTATACATCCATTAATAATTTGTCCTTTTTATAATTACAACAATTGATGCCGTGCGTGAAGCATTATAGGTTATCAAAATCATTCAAAGGCATAGCAAGGATAAAGCATTCCACTCTTGTGAAACAATAGTCACACATTAAAAATAATACTAGTATAAAATTAATTAAAAAAAACATCACAAATTGCGTTGATTTTAAAATTAAATAAAATGATTCCTAATAAAACAATTGGAATGAGACTCGAAACATTTTTTTTTTGCATAAAAAATATGTTTCAAAAGTATAATATACATTGATATTGTCCACAAACATTCCGAAAAATCCTATTACATGTATATACATGTTTTTCATTTTAGTTACCCCGATGTTGAACTCATAGACATATCACGGATTTTCCAAGCACATTACATTCTTTAGATTTTTCAAATCTACATCCATTCTTTTAATTCAATATGCACAGACAACTGAAGTACTCAACTTATGATCCGCTGCCAAGAAAAAAAAAGAGAGGCGTATTCAATTCATCTAATAGTAAACTGCTGAGAATTTGATGACTATTTATGGATAATTTTTGATGAAGTATAATTAAAAAAGAAGTGTATGTAACCTGTGGTCACATGCAAATAAAAAAGAGGGGATTTCAACAAACCGTAAGCTGCAGAGATTCAATATTCAACAGATATCAAATATATACAAATGCATGGCAAAAGGTCGTCTAATTGTAAATTTACGGTCAATTGATTATCGAAAAACAGTCAGAGGAATGCCCTATTGAATATTAATTTCCGTATTGAAGTTCTGTAAAATTACTATTCATAACCCCACCCCATCCCACTTTCACACTTCCACACTTGTTGCTTTGACAAACGGACAAACGTACAGCTAGAGAGATGGACGGACGGACATCCCGATCATTATATACTATCCCGCTTTTCAAGATTAACAAAATTAATAAATATATATTTTTTGTAAATGTTACCTTGCTCCAAGTCATTTAATGGAATAAAATTACATTTCTAAATAATAATATCACGATAATTTGTGTTCTTAAATTGACATCGTTTTGCCTTCTATAACGCTTTTTAATAATATATTAAAGGAAACGTATGGTTTGCAAAAATATTTTCAAATTTCAAAGGTTGAATGGTGTGATAAATATTCCACCGGGTATTTTTATCTGATAATAGTTCGTTATGTAGAAAACACTTTGTAATTATAGATAAATTCAAGCTACTGGGGGCCGCCATTTTGAAAGATAAAGTTACCGTTCTTTACTATATTTCCCACAATTCCATCTGTTTATGACGTATGACAGGCAATTCCGCCTCTGAAGCTCAAAGTGACAGAAAACAGGTCATGTCTAAATGCAAAGGTTATCAATATGAGCCGGAGTTTAATGAAGAAGAATTATTGGCAGCTTCAGCTGAAAGCTCTGATGATTTGGGAGTAAATGAAATAAATGAAAGAGGTGATAATACCAATTGGTGCACGTGTGGACATTGTGACATTCTTCCAAGTCAAAGAGAATGTGTATGCTGTAAGGAATTTGAGCATTATGCTGAAAATTATATTTCATCGCTATGTCCATGTATTTCACAGCATAGTGACTTTGACATGGTATGTCTAAATAGAGTAGTTCTTGAAACGGCATATGTTGCATTTTTACGATATAAAAGGAAAAGTGGACAGGCTCCCCAAGTTCTGACAAACAGGTGAGTAGTTGTAAATAAATTATGGAAGTCATTTTAAAAAGAAATATTTATTTCTTTGTAGTAAAAAATTTAGTGAAATACAATAAGAAATTTAAAAATAAGTATCACATATTTGAGAATATACATTAATTACTAAACAATTAAATATGAGTTTTATCATCTGAAATTAAATTGCATAAAAGTTAATGCATGGATCAATATCCAGTCAATAGTTACTGATTTTTCTTTTTAATTGTAGGCAATCAAGGCTCATGGCATATAGGCAATTTATTTGTTTTGTGAGGAGGGGACAGCCATTAGGGAAAAAGAATCGAGTGGTGTTACCTGCTTGTGTTGTGATTAAAATCAGAAAAGCATTCCCAGATGATGAGTATGAGGGTTTCCATAGCGAGTCATCAAGTTCGGATTCAGACTAAATAAAACTTTATCACCTTGACATTTATGTTCTTTTTCATTCTTCACTGAGAACTAGTGTAACACGGGCGTCCAATTAATTTAATTTGTAGCGAGAAAAATGAGATTCTATCAAATCCGACTTATCAGGAGCTGGAATTTTTGCGATGTTCTTTGGTAAATCCTTGGCCTTTCTTTGATGGGGTGTTGTGAATATATTTTCGGATATTTTATTCTCCAAAGTAATTTCAAGCAATTCCTTTCGAAAGGAATAATTTTTTTCCTCATATCGACTCTTCACAGTCCACCTTCCTGTAGCTTTAGAACACTGAGGGGCAAATACTTCCTGGCCATATTTGTCAATTTTTACACCCCTATTCAAATTAAAGTTATGATCAAGAACAGCCAATTGGGTTCTTGCAACCATTTGGGGGTACTGAAATTCTTGTCGTTTTGGAACATATTTCAGCATTAGAATGGTACACCTCAATTTCTCCTGTGTGATAAAAATGGTTGAGTTGTTTTAAATCCTTTTGTATTCGTTTGTCCATTATAATTTTTTCCAGTGCTTTATATGCCTTGTTTTTCTTCTGAAGCCATTTTTTCCTTCGAGACTGCTCTAAAGAAAGCGGAGGATGACCACATTCAGTGTATTTTTCCCCATTGAAGGAGTGGACATTCTGAATATGGTGTAAAATTGATGTCCACATCTCAATCAGTAGCTCTGGATCTCCTCTACATTCTGCAGCACAGTACCAAACATGATTTATTATGCTCCTTACCCATGGCATCAAATCTTCATTTTCTTTTTTCTTTGCTATAGCCACCAATTTTTTACGAATGCTATTTGCCATATGCCAGACATCAAATTGATGGGAAACGTGCGGCAATTGATCCTTTACATACTAGTATTTTCTTATTTGTACATGCCTGTCACTGCAGAAAATTTTGATATTGATGTTATTATCAATAAGAGAATTGAAAGAGCGTTTGAATCCCTCAAGCTCCATACGGGATGATGAACCAGATTCTGTAACTTGAATGACCTTGAAATCTAGTATTGCAGAGCTTACAGCTTCCATAATAGTGTATGTGCAGTATTTTGCACAAAACCCAGGACTATCACATCGTCCATCTCCAATAACTGTCAATGGTTTGTTTTTAAGACGTTCGTGTAAAACAGTTCTTTGCTCACTGTAAAAAGTATCTATTGCAGGCAGAACAAATTTGTTTCCAATATCATAAAATACAGATTTGGAAATGAAATTTAATCCTAATGTACTTGCAAAGCTTGATAAAGAAGAAAATGTATTTCCTGGGGCATATGTTGCTGCTGTCAAAAGGATATTACCTACAGGTTGCTTTCCAATATATCGTTGAGATTTCCAGGAATAGGAGTGATTATTTAAACATGTAAAACTGACCTTCAAAGCACTTCCATCGACGGTTTTCCTTACATCATCAAAATCAAATGGTGAATGACAGATCTGACATACAATCATTTTGAAAAGAACATCCAGACAGCTCGAAAAAACCATAAACTTTGATTCATTGACTGTATCCTTTGGTAAATTATTTTCTGCACCCATGGGAATAGAAAAACTTGCACTTGGTGATGAAACTGGTGATTCAAATGAATTTTCAGAAAAATGAAAAGAATCATCTATCTCATGTACTGGGGACACATTCTCTAGTGAATCATGAAAGGAATCTGAGACAGGCTTTTTCATGGGAGTGGATGTAAGAGGTGGGTCCGGTTCACTTGGCACTTTAGAATAAACATGATCTGATATTGAAATCATCGGATTGCTCGTTAGGATGCATGTTGGACAATGACTGGGCATTTCTATTTGTATATTGCATGAAGTTGATTTATCTTCTGATTGGATAGGAATAGTTGAAGTTTCCTTATTTTTCATTTCTTCATTGAGCTAAATATAAAGAAAATTGATTATTGATTCATCATGTTCATATTGTACTAAATTTACAATTTCCATGAAGGGTCATGAATTACACTCAGTATTCACCTTTATCTTTTTTGAAGATTTTACTTTTCCTGCTGATCTTCTCTTTCTTTGATTTATTGGTACATCTGTGAAGAAAGAATGTTGCAATGTGAAACTTTATACAGAACAAATCAGTTGATATAGCACTACACTCCTGTAATTTCCGCGTAAATGTCAAGCCTTGAAAGATTAACAGCACAGAGGGAATTAAAGTGACCTTGATTGTAAAACTTTACCAGATAATATTAGAGAAGGTATCAAATAACCTGTTTTATTCGCTGTTGATGGACCAGGATGGTCATCAGGCTTTGCATTTGTGTCTTTATTCGTTTTCACAAGACTTCTGATTAGCTGTAAAATGAAAAGAAATTGTAATGAATTTTAATTATAAATCTACTCACGGTCGATGTTATACATGCACATGTATATTAATTTTAGCATGTAGTTTGCTGTTATATTTATTTGTTCAAGTATGAGGATAATGTTAATAGCTTATATAATTACCTCTTGTTTGTCCCTTTTCTCAGATCTTTTTAAGCTTGTTTCTCTTATTTTCTCAGGCTTGCTGTCATCAAACACTGTAGGTACTGCATCCTCTTTTAATTGCTTTCTCTTTGGCGTGTATCCCATTATCTTAGCCTTTAAAAATTATAGTAATTTCACTAAAAAAAAAAAATTAAGCGGTGTTTCCTTTTTATTCTTATTTTTTTTAAATAATGATAATGCATGGGTATAATATATTTCAGATTTGTATAGAAATCCTTGTTAATTATACAGATCAAAGTATTAAATCTAAAACCTCAAACAACTAAAAAAATATGTACCTACCATCATATCCTCTTTGAAACAATCTTTTATGCAAATACACTGACAATAGTTTTGCTTCGTTTGATATTGTAAAAACAAAATGAAGAGAGTTTGAATTGAAAATTGTCATTTATTTTGATCTAATAAATGACGAGACAAATCATGCAAAAATACTAATTAAACAAATTGACAAACATTACACAATCATAAAAAACATGTGCATAAAATTAACAAATACATTTTGTTAAGCCAATTATCATAGGTGGGGCATAAAAAATCGCCCATACAGTTTTACTATACCAAGAAAAAATAATTTAAATCGTTCAATTTATTTCTCTCATCAAACATGGCAAGAAGATAAAAACAAAAAGCATTTGGGTGGAACGGTGGGAAAAACAAATCAAGATGACTGGCGAATGTATGTTGACAAAGCAATGCACGCTGGAAGAATGAAGGCGTGCGCAAAATTAGCTGAATCCGGTCAGTTGCTGATAAGAGATTATCAGATTACAGGAATGTAAACCGGCGAAGAGAAAAATCGGAGTTGTTCTTCTTGCCATGTCAGATGTTTTACATAAATTAATTTAATGTTGTAAATTAAGATTTTATGCAAATACACTGACAATAGTTTTGCTTCGTTTGATATTGTAAAAACAAAATGAAGAGAGTTTGAATTGAAAATTGTCATTTATTTTGATCTAATAAATGACGAGACAAATCATGCAAAAATACTAATTAAACAAATTGACAAACATTACACAATCATAAAAAACATGTGCATAAAATTAACAAATACATTTTGTTAAGCCAATTATCATAGGTGGGGCATAAAAAATCGCCACATTATTGTGTTCATGGTGAAACAATGAATACAATAAACCCCACCCAAAACTATTGTCTTCAATTAATATGATATATAGTAACATTCACATAAAGAATACAAATTACATTTGTGTTATACAAAAGTACTTAAAAGATGTACAAGTAATGGTCAGCATTTCCCTTTTAAGAATTGTCAGAGGCCCTTGTCCTCGTGACGAAACTGTTCATATTATTCATGCAGCAATAAGTAACAAAATGCTTTCATGCAAGGCTACATTACCCGTTATGAAGTCAAGAGGCCCATGTCCCCATGACCCAGTGTCTAATTTCAAGTGACAACACATTCTCAGCCATAGATCACTAGCAATTGTGGAATCAGAGGCCCGTGTCCCCATGACCCAGTGTCAAATTTCAAATGACAACAAACTCTTACCCATAGTTCACTAGCAATTGTGGAATCAGAGGCCCGTGTCCCCATGACCCAGTGTCAAATTTCAAATGACAACAAACTCTCATCCATAGTTCACTAGCAATTGTGGAATCAGAGGCCCATGTCCCCATGACCCAATGTTAAATTTCAAAAGTCTGAAAGTCATTACCTACGGCAACATATATACAGATTAACCGAAAGGAAAACTACTGTTCAAAAACCTGCTGACCCTCACCTATGCGTTCGCGAAGAAATAAAAGGGGTGAAATACTAATTTATACTATTTGATCAGAGACCCATGACCCCATGATCAAATTCATCTAAATATGAAGCACAGGGATTCTTATGTACTTTTTAAAAGCGTCGGAATGCCATCTTCCCATTCGTTTGATTTTTTCCTCTGAAATTCCCATTGCTGCAGCGCATGTCGCAGCTCCTATTCGAAAACTGTGGCCTTTATAATGACTCGTATTTAGCCCTGCCCATTTAAGAGACATTTGCAAATAATTTGTAAAATGTTGTCTTAGTAACCCATCACCATTTGGATATGCAAACAAAGGGCCTGGTGACTGGCCTCTTACTTTAAGAAATAGCTGAATAGCCTGAACAGGACAAAATTGCTCTTCCGATTCGTTTCTTTGTAGAATCAACGTGGGTATATGTTTGCCTGCACTATGTTTGAAATTATCCATTGTAATCTCAAGAGATTCACTGGAATTTAGTTTATCCGAAACGAGTTTTACATTGACCAGATTTAATACGTTTTTAACGTTCGTAGAAGACGAAACTGTTATTTCACCAACCCTTAACAAAGCATGAAAAGCCAGCAAATACATTGCCTTTAGCATACTGCATAAATAGGCTGAAATGCCTAACTTGTCTAAAGAAGTTACAAGCTGTTTCAGAATTGACGTTGTTATGGGCAATCTTGTGTCACTTCCTACTGTTTTTAACTTTTGATATCCCTGTAGCATTTTGCGAATTACAAATTGTTGTGATGGATCTTCAAAACCTTGAATTTTGAAATTATAACTAAGAGCCGAAATGTAAGTTTTCAAGGTTGATGCTGCGATGTTACTTTGAAAACAAAAAGCTATAAAATGCGCCAAATGCTCAGTAGTAGGAGGCAGTAAAGAGACATTAGGAAAGTAGGTTGACATAAAGTCAGCGTAAAAAGCAAATGTTTTTTCATAAGCTGCCCTTGATGTAGGAGCGAGGGAATTCTTCAGAATGGCTGTTGCTATATCTTTCAGAGTGTTAGCATTGTTGGGTGAACTGCTGATGGCACTGGGTCCATATTTGTACATAGGTCCTGAAATTCCCGGACCTGCAAGCGAGAAAGGCGATCAGCAGCTACATTAAGTACACCTGGAATATGTGTTGCTTTGAAAAGAATATTGTATTTTAATGTATTTACTATGAAACGACGCACTAACTTCATAATTATTGGGTCTGCTGAAGTTTGTTTGTTAATGATGTATACCACTGCAATGTTATCTGAATAGAAATTAATACAGGAGTTCCGTAAATCAGATGCCCATAGTTCTAAAGTTATCACAATAGGAAGCAATTCTCTGACTGTAATGTGAAACTGGCCCCACTCTTGTGGCCATTCTCCGAAGAACCACTTTGTTTTAAATGTACCCCCAAATCCTAGGTCACTTGCATCCGTATACATACATAGTGTTTCAGAGGTTTCCCACCTATCATCTAATATCAATGACCTACCATTAAAACTATTGATGAAAACAGACCAAGCTTCAAGATCAGCCCTAGCCTCTGTGTTCAAACGCCGTTTGAAATGGGGTAGCTTTAAGCCTTTTGTGAGGTCGATTAGCCGTCGTAGGAAAGTGCGACCTGGTCGTACAGCCGCGCAAGCAAAGTTAAGTAATCCAATCAAAGATTGTAATTCTTTTAGACTTACTTTTTTTTCTGTGCTTAAACGAATCTATTGCATCTCTTAGCTTATCAAGCTTATCCCTTGGCAACCTAACTTCCATAGTTAGTGAATCGACTTCTAGACCTAAAAATGTTATTGTCGTTGTGGGATACACTGTTTTTTCGTTCTTAATTGGGATACCTATGTCATTACATAATTGAAGGAAGTTCTCTAAAGATTTCAAACTATTGTTTGAATGGGCTGGTCCCATAAAAAGAAAGTCGTCCAAAACATGAACACAGCTTGATTGGTAGTGGTATTCCATTACCCAATGCAATGAAGAACTAAATCTTTCAAATAAGTTACAGGAGTAACTTAAGCCCATTGGTAAGGTTTTGTCAAAATAAAACCCACCTCCTACTCTAAAACCCAACAATTCGCGATCTGATGGATGGACTGGAATGATTTTAAAAGCATTTTCAATATCTGTCTTTGCAAACAAGACCCCCCTTCCAAGTTGTTTTAATAAATTAGTCGCGTCATCGATGGTTTGATATTGAACCGAGCAAATATCCTGCGGAATCCCATCATTTATAGATTGTCCCTCGGGATAAGATAAATGATGTATAACTCTAAATTCCCCTTCTTGTTTTTTGGGCACTAAACCTAATGGTGAACACTGAAAATTGTTGAATGGAGCATTTTTGAAAGGTCCCCCTGCTCGACCACAACGTACCTCATTATTTATTTTTTCTTGAAGGATAGATAAATTTTGATCAGCTGATTTTAAGTTGTTACAAAACCTCTGCTCACGAACACCCTGAAAAGGAATTTTAAAACCCTCTGTAAAGCCATCAACTAAAAATTTTTTGTCACTCTCATTGTAATCTGATAGCCAATGTTGTAACCGTTGAGGATTCACGGGAGTTACTATATCAAAAGGATTATTTTGTAAGTTTAAGGGTTGACTGTTTACTTTCTGATGATCCGATTTGGGGGATAGATTTTTGCTTATTTTTGTTTGCTGCATTGGGGAGTTTTGGGGTTGATGGGCAAGTTTTTCTACTGTGTTCCCCACCACAGCGTTGGCATGTGTGGGAGAATCTGCAATCTTTTCTATGACAAATTCCCTGTTCGGAATTATTAAAGTTGTAGCATACGAGTTTATTATTCCCTGCCCTCCCCTTGGTACCCTGTAAGGGACGAAAAGTAGGTTTTTGTGTTACTCCCTTTAACTTTGACTGAATACCGGATGCCAATGCCTCTTGGTACAATTCGGCGTTTAATTGGTCCCATGGAAGTTTGGTTGGAGATATTTCTCTCCATTGACGAAAAGTTTTGTCATACTGAATGGCTGCTGATGCAGTAGACTGGTCAGCAAGTTTTTGAACAATAGACGCATATTTCATCAATTTTGTGGCATCATTTGTGTGCCTCTCGCAAAATATACTAACGAATATATGAAAAGCTTTCATCCATTGAGGAATGGATTCAATCTTAAGAGGGGTGGATTTTTCCTTTACAAATGTTAAGCCATCATCACCTTCTTCGATGGAAAATTTTACTTGCTTTTCAGTTGGCTTTAATAAAGTGCCAAAATCGACGAACTCGTTTGCCCATATTTTTGATTTAATTTTAGAATCGATGCCTAAGGCTAGAGGCTTTGAAATACTTTCTGGGGCTTCAAGGAAAGTGTTAGAAATACCCAGGCTCCACAGCGCTGTCATTGGCCGCTTCCCCCTCAGGCGCTGAAGGACTTGGCATTATAGCGGTGTCAGTACTAGTCTGTTGTTTGGATATCTCATCCATTACTGCCTTCGTAATACCAGGAATGGCTGCTTGTATTGCGTTTTGGATTGTATCTACGATTTCCAGGTCTTTTGACGGTGCGCTGCGTTTTGGTTGAGACTCGGTTGGCTCCGCAGCTTTTGTCACCCGACTCCTTTTTCTCTTAGGTGGCATGTTCCTACCTTGAATAAAATACGAAACTTAAGTGATATCATACAAATCACATGCTTGTTGTAGACTCAAACCAACTTCCCGTCAGGAATCTTCGCCTGATTACAGATCTGCTTGCCCTGGCACAATGAAGATGTACCAAGCGCTCGTGTAAACATGGCTTTAAAGAAAATGCCTGACAAAAATGATTGAGTCCAACATACATGTCTATGCTCATCATGCTCATATCATAGCCATATTTGAAAGCGTTCATACTCAATTGAATTCGATGAATAAAAGAAGACATCATAACTACTTAATGTACGCATATGCACAAGTGAGTAACTGAAAGTGTTTGCACACAAATCATATTTGTATCAGAACATATCGTACATTATCATAGTGCCCGAACATAGAAACATAATACACGTGCGTACATACAAATTCATAAAGTATATGCCATAGCACAGTCTAAACCGTACGTGTATCAACATATATATGAGATGCATTAGTGCCAGCTCACTGTGCAAACTCATACTTTCGGGAATGTACGTTTACAACTGTGCCAGCTCACAGTGTATCTGATACCAACATAAAATGTTACCACTTGTACTGTACACAGTTTAAGTAGCGTATTCTATATCTATGTTTATGACATTTCATATAATTGAGATCTCAAATACAATATGCAGTAATAAAACGCAGACATACTGATTACCATTCATAATTGTAAACCATTGTCCACTAACCGTATAAATAAGACTACTCATTACATATTATAATTCATAATTTGCTTGAGATCGTGCAGATGTTGAACAGACTTATCTTTTTTAGTTGCAAGTGAACCTGAATGAAAATGTGCTGCTTATGTTGACGGACCATACGATGTAGATGTCCCTGCTACCAATCTTATTTTAAACATTGGATAATTGCACCACGCAAGTTTCTGTAGTAAATTCGCATGCCCCATTCGTTGTTCAGATGGACTCCATCGCAAAATACTGGACGCTGGCTGTTTTTAACACCTTTTATATTCCAGTACTGCAAACAGTTTTTTCCTAACAGCTCTCTCTTCAGTATTCTATTGAATTTAATTACTAGTTCATTATAACTATTTATATCTAATACCCGTGTCCGATATCTCGGCATCAGTTGGCAAACAATTGTCTTTTTAATGTTGAAACGACGGGCAAATGTTTCCGCAATACAACAAAGTCGTAAACATAACTCATAAGCGTATGTTTCATCAGCCGAAGTTGTGTCCAGATCGTTACCACCTAAATGTAAGATGAGAAAGTCCGGAGAAACGTGCCTAAGTTTTTGTTCTAACGCCTGCAAGTGGGAATTATTTGTCAGCTTTCCTCCACTTATACCATAAAATGTTACAAATATGTTTGGATTTAAATTCAAGTTCTGAAATTCTCGATTTTGATTTACATAGTGCTCAAATCTTTTAACATGTGAACTTCCAGCAATCAAAACAGACGCCATTTTGACTGTTTACCGCAATGCATCTTGGATGCTGGGCAATATATAAATAGCCACAAAGTTCACTAGGTCATTCATGGTTCCAAGACCGGCAAACTGGCGCGAAGCAGAACAAAGAAATTCAAGTCAACAAACGTAAACGTTCACAGCATTTCATTTACTCCTGCTAAGTTGTAATTACGATGATGAGCGCATGAAACAGGGTCTCCATAGCATTGTATTAACGTATTTCGCCAGTCAAACACAAAATCCGTCAAATATTGTAAAGCATACACAAAATTTTTAGCATCCAAAGAATCTCACCAATGTACCTATATAAAGGATAATCCAACAATAAATTGAATTAGAAATTCTTCTAACAGAGTAGACTTATGTACCTGCGATAACAAGTGATTGAATGGCTCACAACAAAAACAAATCAAGATGACTGGCGAATGTATGTTGACAAAGCAATGCACGCTGGAAGAATGAAGGCGTGCGCAAAATTAGCTGAATCCGGTCAGTTGCTGATAAGAGATTATCAGATTACAGGAATGTAAACCGGCGAAGAGAAAAATCGGAGTTGTTCTTCTTGCCATGTCAGATGTTTTACATAAATTAATTTAATGTTGTAAATTAAGATTCTTTAAAATGCCGTTCACATACAATTTTATCATTTGAATAAACAAAAGTTTTTGGATTTAATTTTGCATTCCCAAGGTTATGAATCCATTTTGCACAAAGTTCATAATTCTTTCTTGGGTCAGGAATGCTAAAGGTAGATATTCCTTTTCCTCTGACCACAGTGCAAAATTTTGCTTGGCACTCCGGCATTTTTGGTTACTGGAATGTGAAACACTGCGACTCTGTAACCCATTTAGTGCGACAGGCACAGCAGCTGTGATATGAATAGACGTTAGTACGTCATCAGCCGCCATGATAAGGGATTCTCCCAGTCAGCTTAATTTTCAGTGTAAAAGACCGATTATTTCTTGTTATCAGCAGTAATTCATTTTAATTTGTGAAGTTATGTTATCTACATGGTACCAGGTTTCATATGTTAAAATTAAATTTTTGACCATACGTTTCCTTTAATGTTCTTGTCCAATTAAAAATTTCTGAATGTTTTTATACGCAGAAGGATAAAACGTACGCTGAACTAGGACCTGGGGTCCCCCGCAAATAGTTTGTCGTTTTGCGTAGTTATAAAACATTCTAGGAACTCTCCAGGCATTAAAGGCATAAAAGTAAATTCATCGATATAAATACGGAGACCTCAGGTCACCTTATGTATTAATTGAATTTTGTATGATAGACAATTTTCTTTGTCTTACTCCAAAATAATCATATTTATAACCTTATATAGATCAACTTTCTTATATATATATATATATATATATATATATATATATATATATATATATATATATATATATATATATATATATATATATATATATATATATATATATATCATATATATATATATATATATATATATATATATATATATATATATATATATATATATATATATATATATATATATACAGTACCGACCGCACACAACCTGACACCAGAGCGAACCCGGAGCGGACCCCTGGTTCGCTTCCTGGGTTCGCTCGGGGTCCGCTTCGGGTTCGCTTTCAGAAATTTTGGGACCGCTCTGGGTGCGCTTTGGGTCCGCTCCGGGTTCGCTCGGGGTCAGCTCTGGGTCCGCTAGAGCGAACCCGGCGTTCGCTTCCTGGGACCGCTTTACGCACTGGTGCGTGAAGCGGTCTCCGCTTTAATCTCACCGCCAGTAAGCCCCGCCCCTTGTATATTCCAATACAGTAATGGTATTGTGAATTGGTCATTTTTATTTATGTGACGATGCAGACATGTACACTGTACATGTAAACAGTGATATAATGGAGAACATTGATAAATTTTTTAAAATTCAACTGTACATTCGACGTAGATTTACATGTATATGAATAATTGATTTCCTTGATTTCTCGATCTCGAGAAATTTAAACTAATTTAACAGCGGGTTATAAGGCATTTATTTTTTTAAGTTATATAACGAGAAAACAACAAAGAAGAGGAAGAAAAGAGTGTTTGAAAATTTCAATTTCACTTGTACAGTGAAAATTGATTTTCACTGTACAAGTGAAATTGACGAAAGAAATCTAAACTAAATACCTTTTAATTAATGCTGTACATGTATATACATGTAGTTTAAAAATACATTAGTTATTCCTTACGTTTTGCTAAATTGTAGTGTAAATGTTTGCTTAACACGTATATTATGATATCGCATCTACAAATTAAATCTAACCTTTTGTACATCTGATATATTTAGATTTCATTAATAGTAGCTACACATTTAAAGTTCGTATTAAATATTTATAGGACATTTTCTAAAAAAAAAAAAATACACTGTATATGAGATCTTTTTCACGGTCAGAATTTTGGAGCGAGTATGATTTTTATCAGAAAAAAGAAAAAGACAAATAATAATTGTTCTCCTTACCCGATAAAAATATATTAATATATGCCCACTATTTCACACACACATTGTCTTTAAAAAAGTCTAATTATTTAATTATTTTACTTATGAATCCTCAATTTACGTGTTACATTAAATTACTCAAAATTTACATCAAAATTTATTTATTGATCTACTTGGGCATAAAAAAAAAGCTTGTAAATGAAAATCTTCCATCTGGATGCACAGATTGAAGTCATTCCGACTTATGGTATTAACAAACTCTATGCTTTCACCAGAATGAACGTGAATAAGCTGAGACCCAATTCCTGATGATACTTAACAAGATTATTCTTTCAATTTAGTGTTCGTAGCTCAACAGTTAGTTTGCGCTACCAACTCTCGAACAACCCACATAACGATGCATTGTTTACTTCTTTATTAATTATTTTTTCCCAATGATTAGTCCTAAAACATTTCAAAATTTATAATAGATCATAATTCATATGTTAAAATATCCCTTCTATATCATATTTCTCTGATTATTCTTTGTCAAGTATAGTTACGCCAATTTGAGAGAATGAAACAATGTACGATTTACTAAATGTCGTGATTAATTAGCATAATCAATTCGTTCAATTATGTAAATCGCACCACACCTAAGTATACCCCGATAAACCAGACATATTTCATAGCGGTCCAGATTTCTTTCTTATATAGTGTTTATATAAATTTCCAATTCAACATGTAAATATGTACATATATAATAGTGTTTAGTAGTAGTGCTAGTTGTTTTGGGTTTCTCTTTTTCCTTTGTTCTTGACTTTTTCTCTTTGTCCCGAGGAAGGGACAGTGCGGTCCGAACACTGTTGGTCATTTTCAGTGCTTTACATACATGTACATCTTCATGTACATGTATATTTTTGGGGGGAAAAATAGCTGCAGCAGGCTTATAGAAAATCATTTGAGCACAGTATTGGGCGGACGATTCATAGAAATATAAGTACATTGTAAAAGTCATAAGGTTTTATTATTAAAATCAAGTGAAGTCTAATGATGAGAGTTTAAAGTTTGATCTTTCTCTCTCTCTCTCTCTCTCGCTCTTGATGTGTCCAGTATCTATTTATATTTAAGTATTGGGCACGTTAATATTCCTGAACTGTTAGTATCTTCAATTGATGAAATTTTACAATAATTGTCGTAGACCAACTATATTTCTTTTCTCCTCTTTTTTGTCCGTAAAAATTGTAATATCAATCGATGTCTATTTTTATGCATTGACAGACGTATTTACTCAATTTATTTACCAAATGGACTTTAAATACTGGTAAAAAAACTAAATAAAATAAAAACGTTAATATTCATGAATAATTCTACTTGGAAAATCAAAACATATAATTAATTAATTGCTTTAATGAAATAATAAAATAAATATATAAATATAAAATAAAACCCGGAGAATTAAAAGAATTAAAATAAATATTAAATAATATATTTTAATTAACATAATAGATTAACACAGCGCATTCACACGTTTTGCTTGTATGTACAGTGTTTAGATTTATATGGAATTAAATCAACACGTTCGATCTTATATCCCAATCGACAGTTCAATATGCTATTTTGATTGGTTGATGCGCTGATTGGTTAATCGCTAATCCTGATTGACAGCTCTGTAAAGAAATACCGAACATGCGTTTGCTCTCTGGGACCGCTACTGAATTGGGGTTCACTCTCTGGGTCCGCTTCGGGTTCGCTCGGGGTCCGCTACGGGTTCGCTTTGGGTCTGCTCCGGGTTCGCTCGGGGTCAGCCCTAGCGGACCCCAGCGAACCCGGAGCGGACCCCAGAGCGAGCCCGGGGTCCGCTCCGGGTTCGCTTTCTATATATATATATATATATATATATATATATATATATATATATATATATATATATATATATATATATATAACATAACTGCCCTAAGTGAAGAAATATTAATATAGAAAGCACAAAGAAATTCACTATTATAAGGATACTCGCTTCCGCCCCAGCCCGGGGTTGAACTCTCGACCTACGGAATCTGTCTCCTAGCAGTGCAGGAACAGCGCGTTAGACCGCTCGGCTATCTAGGCAAGTTAAAAAAACTTGCTTTCGATGCCGATGGAATTCTCACAACGCTGCCCTACACTACACGGTCATTGAGAATAGAAGTGAGATACAGTTATTTGGACATTAGTTTTTAGAGGATTGTTACCAATACATGTTGTGATGAAATTAATTTAAGAGTTGTTGTAAATTGTGCTTTATAAATAAATTAATTTCATCACAACATGTATTGGTAACAATCCTCTAAAAACTAATGTCCAAATAACTGTATCTCACTTCTATTCTCAATGACCGTGTAGTGTAGGGCAGCGTTGTGAGAATTCCATCGGCATCGAAAGCAAGTTTTTTTAACTTGCCTAGATAGCCGAGCGGTCTAACGCGCTGTTCCTGCACTGCTAGGAGACAGATTCCGTAGGTCGAGAGTTCAACCCCGGGCTGGGGCGGAAGCGAGTATCCTTATAAAAGTGAATTTCTTTGTGCTTTCTATATTAATATTTCTTCACTTAGGGCAGTTATATTAGTTTAAGAGTTGTTGTAAATTGTGCTTTATAAATAAATTAATTTCATCACAACATGTATTGGTAACAATCCTCTAAAAACTAATGTCCAAATAACTGTATCTCACTTCTATTCTCAATGACCGTGTAGTGTAGGGCAGCGTTGTGAGAATTCCATCGGCATCGAAAGCAAGTTTTTTTTAACTTGCCTAGATAGCCGAGCGGTCTAACGCGCTGTTCCTGCACTGCTAGGAGACAGATTCCGTAGGTCGAGAGTTCAACCCCGGGCTGGGGCGGAAGCGAGTATCCTTATAAAAGTGAATTTCTTTGTGCTTTCTATATTAATATTTCTTCACTTAGGGCAGTTATATTAGTTTAAGAGTTGTTGTAAATTGTGCTTTATAAATAAATTAATTTCATCACAACATGTATTGGTAACAATCCTCTAAAAACTAATGTCCAAATAACTGTATCTCACTTCTATTCTCAATGACCGTGTAGTGTAGGGCAGCGTTGTGAGAATTCCATCGGCATCGAAAGCAAGTTTTTTTAACTTGCCTAGATAGCCGAGCGGTCTAACGCGCTGTTCCTGCACTGCTAGGAGACAGATTCCGTAGGTCGAGAGTTCAACCCCGGGCTGGGGCGGAAGCGAGTATCCTTATAAAAGTGAATTTCTTTGTGCTTTCTATATATATATATATATATATATATATATATATATATATATATATATATATATATAGCAGAAACATGAAAGTAATAAAGGGTGACCAGAGGTAACCTCATATTTTACATCAATAGAGGGCCCAAAGATCACCTTACATTGTACATCAGTAGGGGGACCAGAGACCACCTTATATTTAATATCGTTAGGGAGACCAGTGGTCACCTTATATTGTACATCATCAGAGGTATCATAGGTCACATTACATTTTAAATCAAAAGGGGTCCAAAGGTAATCTTTTATTGGACATATTATGGGGGGCCTGGGGATACCTTATATCGTACATCATTTGGGGGACCAGAGGTCACCCTATATTGTACAAAAGTAGGGGGGACTACAGGTAACCTAATATTATACTTTACATCAATAGAGAGACCAGAGGACACCTTTTATGGTACATCAGTAGGGAGACCAGAGGGCACCTTATATTGTGCATCGGGGGGGGGGGGAGGGGAGGGAGAGGACACCTTATAATATACATCTGTAGGGGGACCAGAGGACACCTTATATTGTACATCAGTAGGGGGACCAGAGGTCACCTTATATTGTAAATAAGTAGGGGGACGAGATGACACCTTATATTGTACATCAGTACGGGGGATCAGAGGTCACCCGATATTTTACATCAGTACGGGGACTAGTGATCACCTAATATTGTACTCTACATCAGTAGAGAGACCAGAGGTCACCTTATATTGTACATCAGTAGTAGAACCAGAAGTCATCGTATATTGTACATCAGCAGAAGGACCAGATGTCACTTTATATTGTACGGGGACTAGTGGTCACCTAATATTGTACTGTACATCTGTAGCGGGACCAGAGGACACCTTTTATTTTACATTAGTAGTAGGACCAGAGGTCATCTTATATTGTACATCAGCAGAAGGAACTGAGGTCCTCTCTTGCATATCAGTAGGGGGACCAGAGGACACCTTATATTGTACATCAGTGAGGGAAAAGGGGTCACTTTTTATTGTATTAAATTTTTTTTCCACATTCTCTGCGAGTTAAAACTAAGGCAGTCTGTCCCGTAGACGAAATAATAACTCTTAAATTATATTTTTACATTGGATAATCTCATTATGAGGGTAAAGGTTGATTTTTAAGCTACTTACTGTATTTTACTTTTTATTATAGGAAAAAATTAGATATCAATCCAAATTATATTGTTTTACCAAGGTTAGGTGAGTTTAGGCTTTTTGAACTACTCAGTGGTTTATAAAAAAGCATAAAATGCTTCAATCCAGGTTACACCAGTAAAACTTGCTTTGCTATGTAAGTCATTAAAATTTTAAATTATTAAGCAGAAATACAGTGTAATTTCTCCCTTTAAACGTCTTAAAATTGTACAAATTTTAAACGTAACGCAAAGTGGATTAATGTACTTTGACATAAGTCATTGTAACTTACACAAATTGGGTTATAAAATTAAGATTATTTTCATATCGAGTAAATTACAAACAAAATCAAATTATAATTGACTGTATCTAAACCTAAGAGCAACAAGCGTTAAAAAGTAAGTCATTGTGACGTAGGCAAACCAGGTCATATAAATTAGATTATAGTTATATACAATCAAATAACACTTTACAGCCAAATATAAATTTTACCCTTACTTAATCATAATAGCAGCAAGCATAAAAAGTTAACGATAATCTTTCATGTAGCAGTGTTGAATATTTTATCTCTTTAATTAGCAGTGGTATCTTAAGCGTAAATTTCAACGATATAGTGAATTACGATTGCAGTGTGACCTGAAAAGCAGATGATACAAAATTTTGTTTTTTTAATAACCTTTATATTTTTCCTCTCAAAACATTTTTGAGTTTGCAGTTAAAAAAAAATCATAAGTTGTGTCTTTTCCCGAGAAATATACAAGAGCTTTGTCCTGCATAACAAAACAAAACATGAATAATTGCAATTAGTTTTGTAATTCCCTTTGTGGTTTCAATAATTTATATGCTGACTAAAGAACGGAAAGACACGAACAATTCTAATATTTAGTAAACTATAATAACCGTACTTAGTCGATTATAAGTCTGTCCACCTGTAAATCGGTTGTATAATTCTTAAAGCTTATTTTGAAGGGATATGCCATTTGCCTTAATATACGTGAGTGCAACTTTTTGCCAGAATAAGATAGCAATTTCAATTTCAAATGCTCTAGCAATGTATGTTTTAATCTATTTTCAATTGATGGTTTTTTTTTCAGTGATGTTTTTATTTTTTTTTTTTATTTTTTTTTTTGTTTTGTATTGTTTTGTTGTTTATTTTTTTTTTGAAACAGGTGTCGATTTTTAACTTTAAATTACTGAAAAAAAAATGATGGCTTCTTAACATGTTAATATAAATTATTGAATATATGTATTATATTAATACTAGTAAATGTGGTATAATCTTGATTCCAAAAATGATATAGGAACTCCAGAATATTTATAGAATATTTATGAGAATACTTATAGAATACCACGTATGTTTCGCTGTCCAGAAAAAAAAAACCCAGTCATTTATGGCACACATATAAGTCGGATATAGATATTTGGAGTAAAATTTGACTCTCGAAAACCGACTTTTAGGCTAATTTATAGGTAAATACATTCTTATTACAGATTAATGCAGGGATAGCATTTATTAACAATATGAATAAGGGTCTTACCAGTTAAGAATCTGGACCGTTGTCAGTACTATAATAACGATTATACATAAACAAAATGCTGGAAGCATCCCATAAAATCTAGATTGGTTATCATCTTCTTTCAACGATAGAACTGTAACAATAACAAGATCTAGAATTTGCATTTTCATATTCAAAATATTTTGAAAACAAAACAGACAAACAGCTAGAAAGACAGGGCAAAAACCATATTCTCCAACTCTTAAATAATTGGGGATAAAGGTTGAACATCAAGGTTTCAATAAGAATGACCAACAACCCCCATTTCTACTTCACAAAATAATATTTGGTATAATTTATCTCTTTTAATATTCGAAATGCGTCCGGTTATTCTAATACGAAGATGTCAAATTCGGCATTTGTTGAATCGCCAAGAATTTAAAAATTAGAATCATCTGAAACTTTTAAGTGTTTTAAAATTAATGTGCTATTTTTAAAGATGACCAACAACATGTGGTTAAACTCTTTATTTAAAGATAATCGCCTTGCAAACAATTGGGTCCTTGCAAACCATTTTTACACCCCTCCTTCAAGTTCAAAATCATTTTATTCAACTAAACTCTTTATTTAAAGATACATGTAATCGCCTTGAAAAACAACTGGGTCCTAGGAAACCATTTTTACACCCCTCTTTCAAGTTCAAAATCATTTTATTCACCCAAACTAAGACTGGTACATGGGCTTCAAATAACATATATATGTTATATATCTTTTGTAGGGGCATCGGCGCTACACGTTTTCCTACAGTTATTCCCACAATGCCCTTGTGTACATTATATATAAGAATAGAACAGTACTTGAGATCAAATAATATTACGATTTTTATATATAATTAGGGTTAAAAATAACAGAAGAAAGATTCGCATTTGACATCATTCATGTATTCGAAACTTTTGAATTCGATTTTTTTTATGTTTCTCCTCAATAATTAAAGTTTGCAGATTATCCAAATCTAATC
>NW_026926134.1:0-26827 GCF_032062105.1 Saccostrea cuccullata | reverse complement strand
GGAGACCTGGGAAACTGTTGCCCGAGGCCGAAGGCCGAGGGCAACAGTTTCCCAGGTCTCCCCCACTACCGAGGGACAACATTTTGACTGTTTCACCGAGTATTCATTGAATAAGTGTTTTATTACCTAACCTACTATATAATTAATTAAATTGGAATAAAAACACACAAACAATCAATAAAAAAGTTTTCACAACTGTTTATTCACATACTTGTCTATTAATTAGCTGAATACATAATATAAAGATTAGATTAGTATTTTTAATTTAAAGTAATGCTTAATAAATTGATTGTTTGTGTGTTTTATTTAAATTTGATTAATTAAAGAGCAGGTAAATAGTGATGTTGTGATCATCAAAACGCTTGAATATCACGATGACGCTTTAAACAGTCAACAGTTCATTCTGTGGCCCGGTCAACAGTTCACTGTTTCATGATCACGCAAAAACATAAAGTAAACCGTGAAACAGTTCAAAATGCCTAATTATAATTTATATAGTAGGTTAGGTAATAATCAAAATTGGACCCCCAATAGTTCCACACAAGCTAGCTGCAGATCTGTAGCTCTCCAAAAATATATATATTGACAGACCGGAGAGCTACAGTGCCACTCATTGAAAAAACTGTATATTTATTGCGCACAAAGAAGTGCGCACTGTTCTGTCCTTAAATTCCCAATTCAAAGGGCCTGGGCCCCATTCCCAAAAGTGAGTGGAAAATCCCTAGATTTATACAGGTGTCTCATTATATCGCGGTACTTAAATCTTTTGCATAAAAAAGTGTAAATTGATTTTTTAAATTTAACTTTCATCAAATAGGGCTGAAACGATTCACCGAAATATCGATATTGTTCGATATAAGTGCTCGGTTCAATTTTCAATTCACCATCTCGATTTTTGGTTCGATACGTTTTTTTATAATCGGGTTTGGTTAACTCTTTGAAATAGATCGGGTTCGACCTTATTTTAACAGATTGACACACGCAATCGGAGTTCCTCGGATGACTCGTACCTCGCACATAACCTCGGACGTCAACGGTGATCTTCCATCTTGCTGATTCAGTCATGTGATCTTATTTGAATTTCATTCAAATATTATACTTTTGAAATCCGAGTTACTTTGATGCACGCCCAACACTGTGTTCTTGCTTTCAAAGAATACTTACATTTTGTGGTAATTAGCACGAGGAATTACACTATTCAAAAAACCTTTTCTAAGAACTTTAGGCAGAGCGAAATATGAAATGAGTGACAAGGCAGTTTCCGGCGGAGAAATGTAGCGATCTGATGCTCCACCTATCACATCTGAGGTTTGAATGGAGCAAAGCGGAGTCAGCCGAGGATTGCCGATTGACACACACGAGGGAGAAAATTGGGACGGTAAAGTTTCAGAATAGGCTGCCTCTGCTATTATTTATATGAATAAAGTGTTCTTAATCAACAGAACCACAAGTATCAGAGATGTGCAATTAACAAAAATTAAAATTATAACTACGCATGTAATACATAAAGTACAACCGGTATTTTACTCATTTCTTGCTATCAAATTCCCAACCAGTGAATATTTTGGCATAATCATGTTATTCGCTTCGCGAATGGAATAAGTTTGACGTTGTACACGTTAACGTCAAAACCTGTATAGGAATGATTTTAATCATGTTTTGGCATTCGTTAATAAAAATTATCAATGATTTAAGGAAATAAAATATATTGAGAATAAATGGAGAATTCTGTCTTGTATGATAACGGAATAGGTATTAAAAAAAAAATGATGGAAAACCGTATCGATCATACATATGTGAAGAACAGGTAGCGAATCAAATAACATGAGTATATACCGACGCAAGTTCTGTTTTTCCTTCCCTGAGAGTCAATTGGACCGCATCGATCATACATATGTGAAGAACAGGTAGCGAATCAAATAACATGAGTATATATATACTGACGCAACATTCTAAAAAGCCTCTGAAAGGGGAGATTTTCCCCGGAAAAGGGTTTCTTTGGGGGACATACAGATAAAAAACGGGGCTTGGATTTTTTGGGGGAATCATACTTAAAATGATCATTTCTCAAATGATCAAGGCATATTATAGGGAGCGAATCAAATAACATGAGTATATACCGACGAAAGTTCTGTTTTTCCTTCCCTGAGAGTCAATTAGGCCGTATTGATCATATATATGTGAAGAGCAGGTAGCGAATAAAATGACATGAGTATATATATACAGACGCAACATTCTAAAAAGCCTCTGAAAGGGGAGATTTTCCCCGGAAAAGGGTTTCTTTGGGGGACATACAGATAAAAAATGGGGCTTGGTTTTTTGGGGGGAATCATTCTTAAAATGATTATTTTTCAAATGATCAAGGCAAATTATAGGCAGCGAATCAAATAACATGAGTATATACCGACGCAAGTTCTGTTTTTCCTTGCATGAGAGTCAATTAGACCGTATCGATCATATATTTGTGAAGAACAGGTAGCGAATCAAATAACATGAGTATATATATACTGACGCAACATTCTAAAAGCCTCTGAAAGGGGAGATTTTCCCCGGAAAAGGGTTTCTTTGGGGGACATACAGATAAAAAATGGGGCTTGGTTTTTTGGGGGGTTTCATTCTTAAAATGATCATTTTTCAAATGATCAAGGCAAATTATAGGGAGCGAATCAGATAACATGAGTATATACCGCCGCAAGTTCTGTTTTCCTTGCATGAGAGTCAACTATAGACCGTATCGATCATACATATGTGAAGAACAGGTAGCGAATCAAATAACATGAGTATATATATACAGACGCAACATTCTAAAAGCCTCTGAAAGGGGAGATTTTCCCCGGAAAAGGGTTTCTTTGGGGGTCATTCAGATAAAAAATGGGGCTTGGAATTTTTTGGGGGGTACATTCTTAAAATGTTCATTTTTCAAATGATCAAGGCAAATTATAAGGAGCGAATCAAATAACATGAGTATATACCGCCGCAAGTTCTGTTTTTCCTAGCATGAGAGTCAACTAGACTGTATCGATCATATATATGTGAAGAGCAGGTAGCGAATCAAATAACATGAGTATATATATATACAGACGCAACATTCTTAAAAGCCTCTGAAAGGGGAGATTTTCCCCGGAAAAGGGTTTCTTTGGGGGACATACAGATAAAAAATGGGACTTGGAATTTTTGGGGGTTTCATTCTTAAAATGATCATTTTTCAAATGATCAAGGTAAATTATAGGGAGCGAATCAAATAACATGAGTATATACCGCCGCAAGTTCTGTTTTTCCTTGCATGAGAGTCAATTAAACCGTATCCATAAATTTCTAATAGAATTAACGGAATAAATAACAAACTTTATTCAATTATTTATTTTCTCATTAAGTCATCAATAAGCTAAATAAAAAAAATTGTGTTTATTCCGTAAATGATATGAATTTAGATATAAAATTTTACGGAATAAATAGCAACATTTATTTTACTAGCTGCAATTAATTAATTTTCTGCCGTTCATACGGAATTAATAGCGTATCTTAAAACTAATTTCTTTATATGCATTTTCTCTCTGTGGTATTATATACTTCAGTTTACGTGAAAAGCATTAAAAGGGGAAAATAAAATTGTGTTTATTCCGTAAATGATATAAATTTAGATATAAAATTTAACGGAATAAATAGCAAAATTTATTTTACTACCTGTAATTAATTAATTGTCTGCTGTTCATACGGAATTAATAGCGTATCTTAAAACTAATTTCTTTATATGCATTTTCTCTCTGTGGTATTATATACTTCAGTTTACGTGAAAAGCATTAAAAGGGGAAAATAAAATTGTGTTTATTCCGTAAATGATATAAATTTAGATATAAAATTTTACGGAATAAATAGCAAAATTTATTTTACTACCTGTAATTAATTGTCTGCTGTTCATACGGAATTAATAGCGTATCTTAAAACTTACTTCTTTATATGTATTTTCTCTTTTTGTGGTATTATATACTTCAGTTTACGTGAAAAGTATTAAAAGGGGAAAATTGCGTCGGTATATACTCATGTTATTTGATTCGCTCCCTATAATTTACCTTGATCATTTGAAAAATGATCATTTTAAGAATGAAACCCCCCCCCCCCCCCAAAAAAAAAATCCAAGCCCCATTTTTATATGAATAACCCCCAAAGAAACCCTTTTCCGGGGAAAATCTCCCCTTTCAGAGGCTTTTAGAATGTTGCGTCTGTATATATATACTCATGTTATTTGATTCGTTACCTGTTCTTCAGATATATTTAAAACGAACCCTTTTCCTTTGAAAATCTCCCCTTTTATAAAATTTTAGAATGTTGTCTCTGTATATATATATACCCATGGTATTTCATTCGTCACCCATTCTTCATATATATGAACGATTATCCAAAGAATCTAGCATTGGACCTCTCTCTCTCTCTCTCTCTCTCTCTCTCGTATTATTTTATTTCCTGAAATAGTAGTCAATACTACTAAATATTCGAAAATAATAATATAAACTGTATAACATCATTAAAATCCCTCTTATACAAGAAATGACGTTAACGTGTACAACGTCAAACTTATTCCATTCGCGAAGCGAATAACATGATTATGCCAATATTTTCCAGGCAGCTTGCTCCTACTGTCAATAAATCTCCATAATTTTCTCCATTTTGCAGTACTTCCTGACTTATTTACTTCCAAAAACGATCGTTTTTTTTCCTAATCCGAATTTCCTCCGTTTATTGTAAATACATGCAGATATCTCATTTAATTATTTACGATCACGCAATCAACTGAAAGATCAGTGTGATACACATGAAATAGATTTCTAGTGTATTTAAGGATTTAATATGAAAAACAAAATGAATTTATTTTCATTCTAAATGAGCTAGTGCAAAATAATCAGAAAAGGAAAGATCTTCAGATAAATTCATTTTTATTTTCTGTCATAATTATTAATTTTATATGATTTAATTTTAATAGTGAGACCAAAATTTTAATTTTCAAAAGATTGACCTTAGTACCCTGACTTTTTCAATGATTAATTTTTTTTTTTACATTTGTTTTATTTTAATTTTTGTCCCTATATTTGGGCTAATAACTTTTTACTTGGGGCTAGTAACTTTATTGCTGCCACTAGCCCATGGGCTAGTACTTGAATTTTTAGATTGCATACCCCTGGTAGTATATTTCTATTGTATCACCACTTTTTACTCTTTGTTTCTTAAATCTGAATACGTTTTCTTTAACCTTATGAATAGTTTCGTTCTTAAATTGTATCGTATTGAAAAAATTGAATTGTGACACAAGTATTGCAATACGTATCGTATCGTGGAGGGGGCGTATCGTTTCAGCCCTATCATCAAATGATATTAATAAAGCAAACTATGGCCTAACATTTTAGGATCAAATTATTTCCCAAGCTTGCATTGTCTAAGTTGTAGTCTATTTTTAAAACAGGAAGTTTCATTTACCTCCTAAATTGGAGAGTCTCATAGTATCGCGGTATGGGAAAACATGCAAATTTGAGGTTGACATGGACCCCAATTCTTATTTTTTTATTTTACCGTGTAATTTTACATAAGAAAATAAACAATTTTACCAACTAAAGACTTTCAAAACATGAACCTTATATATGGATTTTACTAGATAATAAACTCAGTGGGCTAAAAATAATAAAAACGGAGATCGGTTTCTGTAAAATTATGTTTTATTTGAATAATTTTTTTCCGACGCATTTTCCATACTTTTTAATCAGCATAAAAATTTACATTCAGATGACAGATTGACATTTTTTTCAACAAAAAGCATATGAGCTATGTATCTGATTTTTTGGTACATACTGCGATACAATGAAACCCGCGATATAATGAGAATTGAGTACATATTTTTGTCAATTGAGGTATGAATTTGGGTCAATTAATTAATTCAGAAGTGCTTGCAACTTTTTGTGTGCAATAAAGATAACAGTTTTCGCTATGGGTGGCACAGTAAAAGTGAAACATGGCTTTCTTTAAAAAAAATTTTTGTTCATCTTAAGTATTTATATCTTGAAGAATATCATACAATAAAATTTCCCAAAAAGTAATAAAATGTTATAAAATTCACAATACGCTATCCATTTCAGCATGTTGTTTCTGTATACAAACCTGCATAAATAGATAAACGATATTTATGGCTTTTAAAATTTATAAAATGTTATAGAAAGATAATAATGCTAAGCGGTGATGCATTTGATGATTTTATCAAGCTCAACTATCATAATGCATATTTTCAAGTCTACTATCAGTTATTGGGTACTTGAAAACGAAAGAAATGTCGTAGTTTTTAGTTCACCTCAACAAAGTTGGGGGAGCTTATGTAATACCGTCGGCGTCGGTGTCGGCGTCGGCGTCCCAGGTTAAGGTAAAGTTTTTTGGAGCAGTTTTCTTTTTAAGTACTTCTATGTCCTATATTGATTAGACATGCATGGAAGATGGTTCTAGTGTGTTTCATTGTACCAGTCAAAGTTTCAGATGCTGCAATTTCAGCAAAGGAATGACCAGGTTAATGTTTTTGGAGCAGGTTAACATTTTTGGTGCAGTTTTTGGTGTAGGTTTCATTTCCAAGTAACTATAAGCCCTATGTTGACCAAACTTGCATGGATGATAGATCTAACGATGCATACTACCAGGCTTGCTTCGGATGCTGAAACTGACCTACATTTTACGGTTGAGTGAACAGGTTAGAGTTTTTGGTGCAGGTTTCATTTCCAAGTAACTATAAGCCCTATGTTGACCAAACTTGCATGGATGATACATCTACGGATGCATATTACCAGGCTTGCTTCGGATGCTGAATCTGACCTACATTTTACGGTTGAGTGAACAGGTTAGAGTTTTTGGTGCAGGTTTCATTTCCAAGTAACTATAAGCCCTATGTTGACCAAACTTGCATGGATGATACATCTACGGATGCATACTACCAGGCTTGCTTCGGATGCTGAATCTGACCTACATTTTACGGTTGAGTGAACAGGTTAAAGTTTTTGGTGCAGGTTTCATTTCCAAGTAACTATAAGCCCTATGTTGACCAAACTTGCATGGATGATATATCTAAGGATGGATACTACCGGGCTTGCATCGGATGCTGAATCTGACCTACATTTTCCGGTTGAGTGAATAAGTTAAAGTTTTTTGTGCAGGTTTCATTTCCAAGTAACTATAAGCCCTATGTTGACCAAACTTGCATGGATGATACATCTAAGGATGCACACTACAGGGCTTGCTTCGGATGCTGAATCTGACCTACATTTTCTGGTTGAGTGAACAGGTTAAAGTTTTTGGTGCAGGTTTCATTTCCAAGTAACTATAAGCCCTATGTTGGCCAAACTAGCATGGATTATACATATAAGGCTGTATACTACCAGGCTTGCTTCGGATGCTGTATCTGACCTACATTTTCCAGTTAAGTGAATAGGTTAAAGTTTTTGGTGCATGATTCATTTCCAAGTAACTATGAATTCTTTAATGACCAAACTTGCATGGATGATACATATAAGGATGCATACTACTGGGCTTGCTTCGGATGCTGAATCTGACCTACTTTTTGTTGATGAGTGAAAATGTTAGTTTTTGATGCATGTTTCATTTCCAATTAACTATGAGCCCTATAATGAGCAAACTTGCATGGATGATACATCTTAGGATGCACACTAATGGACTTGCTTTGGATGCTGAATTCGACATACATTTTCAGATAATAGACCAGGTAAAAGTTATGGGTGCAGGTCTATTACCAAAAAACTATAAGGCTTATATAACATTGTATAAACCAAACTTGCACAAATGTTGCATCAAGAGATGAAAACTCTCAAAGAACAAGGTTCACTTTTGCCTTATTTGGCCCCGTGAATTTCTGAAAAACTGAAACTGCATAATTTTAGTTAATAATGCATTGAAATATCACTTAGATCTTTGGTGACTTCGATCCTATAAAAAATGACGTCATTTTCTGGCTAGTCAGTGCATTATGACGTCACAAAATGCGTCAATTTCCTCATATTCAGAAAAAGTTTACAAAAACGGCCAATTTTTAAAGTTATTTTTTGATATTTGATATAGAGCGCAACCTCTGATCTAAAATATGCAACTAATAAATGATAGAACTGTTTCTGAGGATTCATGGACACGTTTTATTTTTTAGATCAGAGGGTGCGCTCATATTATTTTTCTTCACTGAAAGTACTCAATTATACCTGTTTTCCTAAAAATTGAAGAACATTGCAATTTCATAAAGCCTGTTCTCCAAGACCTGGACTTCGTGGAGAATTTTTTTAATAGGATATGAAAGCACTAAGTCTCTTTTTTATTTTAATGCTTCAAATAGAAATTCAAGTCTTGAACAATTAATTGGTATATCTACAGGGCCATTTTATGCATAAAGTGAACCGACTTCTTTGCTTCAGATGCTGGATTTTAATTACATTTTCATGAAGAAGAACTAGTTTAAATTTTTTATGTAGTTCTATTTCAAAATCAGATTAAAATTGCTTAAATATTTTCATTTTTGGAATGTACACTTCTTGTTGTTTATTTGTATGACTTTGCCTTACTTAAAGACAACATTTGTTGAGGTGAGCTCTGTAATCTCTGATTACCTATGTTTATAAAAAGTAACCGATTGTCTTAATTGTAGGAACATTTTCTAAAAAGTTTGTGTTTTTAAGTTATAATAAGGAAAAGAATATGTCATTTAGATTCCCGACGTTCAATTATCAGATGCATGTGTACCATTTTTTTTTAGAGGTCCATATCTCTTCCCTCATTCAAAAAGTCTCACATCCACTGATATTTTCTTCTTTTGTTACAATTTTTTGCTTTAAAAAATTATACTTTTACTTTAATTTGGTTATTCTCGAGTAATAGAGTGCATCCTGACAATCGTGTAGTTATGTTAAACCGCTATATCAATGATGCAATGTATTCAATATACAGTGTATAAATATCTGTCCCTGGCCACCTGTCTGTTTACGCGGCAACAAAACTCCCCTTCTCAATGAAAGAGCGCACCAAGGGAGATAATCTCGAAACTTGCATATTCCATTCCAAGGGCCTGGGCCCCATTCCCAAAAGTTAATGGAAAATCCCTGTAGCTACAGATCTACAGCTAATACACCAGTTTGTAAGATAGAACCAACTTTGAAGCCAGATGAACTAGCTATTTTAAAAGGTGTCAGATCCCTCTGGCTTTCCAGTATTGTACAGGATAAGCTGAAAAGGATTAACACATCAGCCCGCTTTAATAGAATGTATTCTTAATTAAACTACCACAGTTCATATTATTTGATGATGACTTTAATTTATGGTTCCTTTTTAATGCAGATTTGACTGTGTAAGAAGTTTGATGGTCATTCCAAAGGTGCATTTTTACTCCTCACCAGGAAAGTTCACAGGACTTGATTTAAAAGATGTAGAGCGTAAGCTGCCGGTGTACTTTAAAAACAGTATCAATCAGGAATGTTTATCTGTAAAAACTAATATACCATCATGCAATGAACATTTAGTTGTTTATTTAATGAAGGGTATACCAGCTCTGACTCTGCAGACCGGCTGTGGATTCCGATTGGTCAGGTCAGAGGACACTTTAAGTGTGACTGTACATTCTAAAGATAAACAGAAGGCTAGAGAGGCCCTGACACTTCTCAAGACTTGGCTGGAGAAAACGGTAGAAACTGGCATACAGAAGCATGCTTGTAATAAAAGACTGCACCTCCCCTTCACAAGAAAAACACCAGCACTGATTCTAAACCGGGCCTTAACACACAGAGGACATGACAACATTAAGGCTATTGGAGCAGCAACGGGTACAAGGATTACATATTCCCCCCGAGGTGCTAGGCAACCCTACGTGATGGTCCATGCAGATTCATTGGAAAAAATGTGGGAAGCAGTTAATCTTACTGAAAAACTGTTTGACCAAACAGTGAATTATTTAAAGAATTGTTTGGTAGGAAATTTGATGATTCCGGATAATTTACCCGCAGACTTTGATGTTTACTGTTTTACAGAGCTCTTAAAAGAAGTATTAACAGAGAAGTATGGGGAGAGTCAGCCCATTGTGACGCTGTGTTGGAACGAACATAAAACGAAAGATGAAGAAATCTACGCGTACTACGACATCAGAGCAGGAACATCGGAGGAGGTGGAAGAAGTAAAGAGTCTCATCCTAAGGATGTTAGAAAGAGAAGTGGAGCGGTTTAAATACCAGTCCCACCTCACAGTGTATTACCCACCAGAGGGGGAGTATAGGAAGTTCACAAAGCTCATGAACAATGAAGGCCTCCATTTACTCAATGACTGGAGAACCAGGGAGGGATCTCTACTGAATATAAGGCTTCACTTCAAAGGGGATCAGCAGCGGAGAGAGGAGGCGAAAGTGACGGGAAACCCGCAACGGCATCGGAAAATCCACATCAGGGGAGATCATCCAGAGGACGTTCAAAAGGTGGCCCAGAAGATTAATACCATGATTAAAAACTATACAGATGTTTATATTCATTAAATTTCTATACTGATGTTTATATTTATTAAATGTTTTTTATTGTCTTGATTATTTGGTCTGATTGCTTTTCTTCATTGTGCATTGAGTTACACATGTACCGGTACATCACATGTAAACGCATCAAAACTTGATCTATTTATATTTATGCCTTGTGATCTTCCACTCAAGGGGTACAAAATGGAATTTCCACCATTCAGGTTTCTTTTGACAATTCTAGATCATTTAAAAATAAATTTGAATTACTTTTTGAAGTAAACCAATAAGTATATACTTTGAAATTGATCAGATGTTTTTAGTATCCCTTATGTATATATTATAGGAATTTAAAAAAAAAATTCAGAAAAAAAAAAATCAAATGGAAAACAATTAAAACAATGACCCTTTTCATAAATAATCTTGACTTGGACTAAATTTCCCCTAGTCTACAATGAATATTTAACTTGAAAAATCTCATAATTTCTCTAGCTATTCAAGGAATGAAGCTTGTTTTAACCTATAGATATTTTATTTTAAATAACATAAATTATTTGATTAAAATGATTGGGGTAGTTTGTAGACACTTTATAGACTTCCCCAAGTTATGTTATATTGTTTTATGTATGATAAAGCAAGGAGTTTTTCTACTTAGAAATCCGAATACAATTGCTTCCTCGAATATTCTTCGTACGTCTTATCTATGAACTGGTTCACTGCACAAAAACTGGTGCCCTCAGTTTGTTGAATCGTGGCAGGATATTTTAAACCACAAGTTTTTTTTTACTTATGCAAATTTTCTCATTGTTATGGTGTACAGGAGAAACAAGATGGAGTCGTTCTTTTCAAAGTCGGTAAAAATAGCGTCTGTCGTCGCTGCGTACTGGTGAGTTGGTTTGTTTGACGCTTCTAAACATGTTCAATAGTCAATAATTAGATAACTTGAATTTCCTCCTGAAAATTGAATTAATGGAAATAAACATGGCAAATTATATTGTTATTTTTGTGAAACTTTTTCAAAGTTTTTCATCGTATAGAAGTTAAGAATTTGAACATTGAATTGCAGGGTCATTTCCATTTCCATGGTTTTTCTCAACAAATATTTACTGAGCAGCAAAGATTTAAAGGTAAGGCAAGGAAAAATATTTAGTAGCCACAAACTCACATATACTGATATGCAGTATAAACTCCCATACACAGTACAAACTCGCTTAAACTGTACAAACTCGCATACACAAATACAAGCTCACATATGATATAGTCCAGTGGCGGATTTAAGGGGGGGGGGGCGCACCCAGCGCGTGCCCCCCTTAAATTGTCAAAGTTAGCATTATAAAACATAGTTTTGTCAAGAAAATGTTTGAAATGTCGGAATGTCTACTCGGTAGACCTCATTTTTACCCTACAAAACCTCTATAATCCATGAGCTTCCCCCCTCCCTGGGGCCCCACCAGGGCTTTGCCCTGGACCCACTGGGGGCCTCAAGGTGGCCCCCAGACCCCCTGCCTAAATCGTGCGCCCCCCCCCCCCCTAATTTCAATTCCTGGATCTGCCCCTGTATACAGTACAAACTCACATATACAGTGTATATGCTGATTTAAAGCAAATTAAAATTCATGTCCTGACAGTGACAAGACAGATTTTATGTTTAATGTAACAATGTAGTATTTTTAACTTTAATTTCAGTTGAATGCGCCTCTGTTCATCACGTGGTACCAGTGTGTAGTGACTGTAGGACTCTGTTGCCTGCTGAGTGGACTCTCCAAAGCTTTCCCAAATCACATTTCTTTCCCATCCATTCAGATTGACACACAAATCCTGAAGGGGGTAGGTCTGGAAGAGAATGAATAGATGACATGTTCTAGAATTAAGCAAATTTTGTCTTGTTCAGGAAGGAAAAGCCCTGCATGTCATCGCGAAAGCAAGTGAAATGTAAACATGGTTAATTAAAAAAATAATCATAAAACCTGTAACAATAAACTTACCAGGGTTCACCAAACCTTCCTGTGTTTTTTTTGTGTTGAGTTGCAGACTTTGAATTTATTCTGTAGGTGCTGCCGTTATCTATAGTTTTTTGCTGTATGATATCGTTTAACAACCTGTGTTTGAAGTACGTGGGAGTGGCATTCTACTATATAGGACGTTCCTTAACTACAGTATTCAATGTGGTATGTATCATTACAAGCATTCTCTATAATCAATTTAATTTTACCTTTCATTTTAATTTTGTCACAGGGTGACAATTACTTGTGTTTATTTTATTTAGAATAATTAGTTCATTTAAATTAGTACATCTAGTCTAATAAGTTATTGTAGTAAATGATCATTTCCTGAGATGGAAGAGCCTGTGACAATATATTAAAAATGTTTCAGTACTACATTTCTAAGGCCAAGCTTCAAAAATTCTTTGTTTGCAGTTGCCGACCTATAATTTTGAGACTGGGTCGGTAGGTAGGCAATCTTTTTTCTTTGAAAAAAAAATATTTTCAGACTTTTGTTACATAAAATTTAATAGAGTTTTTCATATGCCTACATGACATGAATACGCTCCACTCTTGGTATAAACTACTCATTATGAAAGAAAAAAAATTGAAAATGTAACAGTTTCAATATCCTGAAAAAATTGGAAAAAATTTTTACTACAAAATGGCTTAAAAAAAAGTTTGGGTCTTGTTCATGTTCAGTGGGTCGGTAGGCAACTGCAAATAAATGGTATTTTATTTTATGCCTAACCTACATGTATCACTGATTCAGGAAAAAATATGACTGTGTGGTTCTGATTAAATGGGATACTTCTTTACAGCCCAAATTAACATTAGATTTGGGGCAACATTGTTTTTGCAAGCACTGTGTTGTATTATAATGTTTCTTTCATTCAATACACTTCATTTTGTTCTCATCTTCAATCCTTCAATGTCTCAACAGACACCAAGTGTATTCACTATTCAAGGTCATTGTGTGCTGTCTTATAGGTTTGTGCCCAGTGTTTCAGTGGTTCAGTTCTCGCGTTACTTTTATTTTAACACAGGTGTTTTCCTACACGATGCTACAACAGACGACCTCTGTCAAGGCCATTGTGTGCTGTCTGATCATCATTGGAGGCTTTTTTATGGGAGTGGATCAAGAAGGAGTGGCAGGTAACTGTAGACGTACAAACTTTCAGGGGGATCAAATTTCATTGAATTGTCAGGTAAAAAGTGTCTGCAGCATTAATAGCCATTCTCTGTAAGCATTTAAACTCTTATATAGGGAGTGTGGCACGCATGGTCTTGGATTTTTATGAAACTTGGCACACATTCCTATATTGATGTATGAAACTTAAAATCATAATAAAATGGTTGCTATGGCCCATGGTTACCATGGCAACCAACATACATTTTTCATAGCCTAAAAATCGCTAAATTTTGATGAAAAATGACCCTTTTTGACTTAATAAAAGTCTTTAATAGAACAAGATATTGACATGACTCTACCTTTTTGCCAAAATACACCATTTTATAGTTCTTTAGACAATTTTTAGTATTTCAGCAACTTTACCTTATAGAAAAAATATCCCCCTGTTTTTAGGTAGGATTTTGCGGAAGGGAAATTGTAGATTTTAGGCTCTTTTTAAAAGCCTGGTATAAATTTTTGCGGACAGTTGGGAAAAAATAAATGCATTGGTTTGAAAGTCCATATATAGTTCTACTATAAACTATAAAGAACCACTTGGTTTTCATATTTAGTTTTCATGTTACCATGGTTACAAACTATGCTTTTTAAAAAAAAAATCCTAGAAAAGTACAATACATATATACAATCAGGATCCATATAATTGCCTGCGTATTTTAAAATGGATTGAATTAAGATATATGGTAAACAATAGCAAAAACAAAGAGAAAAAAAAAATCAATTTTCATGACTTAGGGTCAAAGGTCAAGGTCAAATTGGCAGATTTAGATAGATATTTAAGGAAATTAAGATTCTTTCTGTGTCATAACTAATACTTGTGTTTTAAACAACAAATAAAGGAACAAAATTACAGTTCTGGTCAAAAATAATTATCATCATTTGAGTGTGTGCCCATATAAACAGAAGGTCAAAGCTCAAGGTCACCATGGTAAATAAAGAACTATGCACGCTAACTCTCAATTCCCGCCTACATTTTGTGACCATGTTATTCAATATTAATGGCAATTTAGCCATAAAATCTTTGTTTAATTCAAAAAACATTTCAATGGTATTTGATTCATTACTTTAATACCAGTGCTAAATAGTACATTATCCATTATTTCAACTCTTGAAATAAGGGGGTGGGGGTGGGTGTGGGGATGGGGGTGGGGAGGAGATGATGATATTTTCAATTGAAATCGGACTTTCAAGCATCACCATATTTGGAACAAAAATCTTGGATGTAATTAAATGTTCCGTATATTTTTCTCATGTTTTCCGCAAATAAGTAAAACATAAATATGTATTAATAAAATACACCGTTTTAGCTGTAAATCACTTTGAAAGTGGGAGAAAATAGGCATTTATTTTCGATTTTTGTCTATAAAAATATGACCCCCCCCCTTCTGTCTGTTTTCACATTTTATCATCAAGGGATTTCTTAAAAAGCCTACGATCTTTTTCAATTTGAGTTTATACCACAACTCGCTTTGGCGTAAAAAGACACCTATTTATTTCTAGGTCAAAAGATCAAGGTAAAAAAAAAATTGTTTGTATGCAAACCTCTCATTTCCGAGCGATATGTCAAAAAGCATTTAGGTAAGCTTTTTTTTTTTTTTTACATCATAACCCCCTATGGTCCCGCCCGCCCCTTTTTAAGTGTCCCATCCCCTACCACCACCACCCTCCGACACCCCCCACCCCACTCCTCTTAATCTACACAAGTTCTTATCTCCTTAAGCAGGGGACACCTGAAATATCTGGTTAATGATGCAGTTATACTCGGGAATTCGGAATACTGTATACAGGGAAATTTTCGCCCCTGTTTTATTTTCGCCCTCTTCTTGATTGGGCAAATTTAAAACGGGGCGAATTCAAATTACACAATTTCTTAAACAGAACTATGACTGAGCGAATTTAAAACAGGGCAAAATTGTTCGCATGTGCAAAAGGGCGAAAATAACCCTGTATACAGTACTACTGGTATATTGTAAATGTTGTATCCTTACCTCTATCCCGTATATTGAACATATTTTATTGAAACTGGTATAAATTACATTCTCCCTTTAGCTTGATGCATAATGTGAAAATGCTTATAAGTACGGTTTTCAGGTTTTATTGATATAAAGGTAGGCTATCAAGAATATTGAACGACTATACACTTTCCATTTTGAGTGCAAGACTTCTTGTAAGTAGATAATTGTGCTACAAGCATGTAAAGACACTTCTATGTTGTTATAGTAAACTAGTCTTTGCTCCTAAATGTACATTTTTGAAACCATATTTAACAATCTGAACTTTTCAAGTGACAGTCAAAATGTGTTTTCAGTGACTTTTTTTCAGAGAAGTTGACGGAAAAAATCTAATTTACTTTGCAATATCATTCTTAAAAATTGAGATGGTTAAATATTTCAACTCAAATATGCCTGGATCTATGCAAAAGATCTGCTACCGGGGTATTTCCAAAGTTTAATCAATAATAATCTGTTGTAAAAATCTGCTGGACCTGTTCGAATAATCAGTAAATCTGCTTTTGTGCTTTAATTAATTGGGTTTTTTAGGGGAGGGCAGAAAATTATTTTCATTATTAATGAAATACTGCTAGACAGATTTAATATTAATTGTACTGCTATAAGGTTAAATCATAATGTATCTGAGTCCATAGAAATTATAAACCGTTTACTTTAAATTTGATTCACCTACAATTTGTATTTCTATGCAACTCCCCCAATCATTAAAAGTATATTTTTGACTGGTGAACAAAACATTTTATACTTGTTTATCCTGTTTAAAAACTACATAATATGACTGCGTTTGCTATGGGTTAGGGGACGACCTTTGATCCAGAATGGGGGAGGGTCAACTTAGGTTTATTTTCATGGCAGGACATATTATTTATTTCCAAGATGATCTGTATGAAAAATTATTAATTTTCTTCTTCACAGAAAAAGGTCTGAAGAGCAAAGAAGAAAACAATAATAAATAAAATGCCCAAACTCTTTTTTTTTGTTTGGGAAGGGAGGGGGGGGGGCTTGTATCGGTAGGCTAACAATTAGTCTCTATAATCATATTCATCTTAAAATATCATTTGCTTTCTAACGCCGTATTCATTGCAATCCTCCAGTATATCACTCTGACTGATCGTGAGACAAACTAATTCTTTTTCAAAAACCAAATTCATAATACTAGTAATTCTGATATCTCAAGTTTATCTTGAATCCCGGTTTGAACTCCTTAGACCTTGAGACTAATGCTTATGTACAGAGCTGATTTCCTGTACTATGTATTCTTGTACATTTCACCATTTTTCACATATCAAAATTATTCTTTTTCATGTAGGAAATAAACAGAGGCTAAAATTTGTATGCACATTAAATAAACAGGAAAAAACAGTTGATTTTACTTGAATTCCAGGATATACAGGGCTGTATGCTGGCAAAATGTAAACAACTTCCAGTCAATTTTGTACAATGATTTTTTTTATCTTTCTCACTGAAGAGCTCACAATTATCAAAGGGAGATAATTCAATTTCAAAGTAAATGTCTGCTATCTTAATCAAAGATTTCTCATATTTATAGAGAGAATACCAACAAGGTGTTAATATGCATTTTAAAATAAGATGTTATATTTCTTATTTCTGTTAGTAACATGATTTGAAGTAGCCGCATTTCATTAAAAAACTTTCCCAAATATTGCATTTTTTCAGAAAAAATCAACTTTAGACACTGTTTCCATGGTAACTACTCAACATCCATATGATCTAACTATATTTTTTGAAGTAGTTTATGAGGTGGTACTTTCAAGCCAAATTTGAAAAAAATCTGTGACTATGCGTGCCACAAAAGATTAAGTGGTTACAGAGAATGAGTATTAAATTTTCTTGTGTTAAAGCTCATATATTCAATATCTCACCCAGTGACACCATATAAAAATTTTGTGTTCAACTTGGATTTAACTTTGTTGCTTATTTTTAACATGTTTAACAACAAAATAAATGAAATTAAAGTGCCAATGAAACTGCTTTTACAGTGATTATAATGTTAAGGACTCTCTATCACAATCAAAAGTGTAATTGATGGACACTCGAGTAGTTATAAAGATGTGAATATTGCATTAATCCGTTTCATTTGCAACAGAGGGTTCTTGTCACTCCTCGGGCATGTTCAGATGAAGTATCAGTGAGAGAAATCACCGAGTTAAATAGGTTAATAAAGGTCTAAAAAGTGTTCAATTATTATTTATCTCTCAGGAGAAATGAGAAAATGTACAAAAAAAAATTCGTATTGAGAGCAAAAATAAATTATTGTTGCTTATTGAAATAAGGAAACCACATACATGTACAAATAAAGTGTCCAAATAATTTGTCTTGGCCTAATTGAAGGATAAAGAATGTTTGAATTGATTGCAGCCAAATATATGAACACAATTTTGATTTTGATTTATACAATCTAAATGTAAGGACAGATGACTCAAAATGCACAAAAATACCACAGAATATGAACTCTTCTGACAGTATGCACTATGCCGTGCATTGAGTGTACTTAAATTAAAATATTTCCAATGAAATATTCATTATTCATGACAATGAAGGTACCTTTGTTAAATTTTTTTTTAAAAACCCGGAAAAAAGTTATCTGTTGTACAGTGTACCCATAAAATGATTGTAACATCTGAAAGGAGAGCATACGCCAAAATCTTTTCACGATTTTCATCACTTTATACTTGAGCCCTATCAGTGGTTATCCGTTGTTATTTCAGGGTCACTATCTGTGATGGGGGTGGTGTTTGGAGTCTTGGCGAGCGCCAGTGTGGCCTTGAACTCTATTTACACAAAGAAAGTCCTGCCAGTGGTGGACAACAACATCTGGAGGTTGACCTTCTACAACAACGTCAACGCCTGCTTCCTCTTCCTCCCTCTCATGCTGGTGTTCGGTGAAATCGGAGAAGTCTGGAACTTCCCTAAACTGGGGAACACAACGTTCTGGACCTACATGACGATAGGAGGAGTGTTCGGATTTGCCATCGGATACATAACGGGATTACAGATCCAGGTGACCTCCCCTCTCACCCACAACATATCAGGGACAGCTAAGGCCTGCGCCCAGACTGTGATAGCCTGTATATACTATCAGGACCACAAATCAACGCTTTGGTGGACCAGTAACTTTGTCGTGTTATTCGGGTCCGGGGCGTACACCGAAGTACGGAGGCAGGAAATGAAGGTTAAACATAAAATGGACATGGCTCAGATATCAGAAAAAATGGAGGAGGGAGAGGACTCCTCGGAGAAGGAACTCATATCCAAGTGATTAACTTAGAACTTAACAAATAGGAATCAATTTTTATCTTTTTTGTTTCTTTCATGCAGAGGGAAGTAAGTTTAGTGTGTCACAAGGATTCTCATTATATATTCATTTTGGAATACATGTACATGCATTTATTTTGAAGGTAAACACTTTTTAGATATGACATGCAAAAATATAAACCTGTTAATAAAACCGAATGTTTTTTTTTTTAATAGAATTGAATGTCTGTTTACAGGCAAAAATATAAACCTGTTAATGAAACCAAATTTTTTTTTATAGAACTAAGTATTATTTGAGTTTCTGTTATTGTTTGCTGGGGTATAATGTTGTTTTCCGAGTTAAGTTAGAGAGCTCAATTTGTGATGGTCAGTGTAATTGACAAATTCAGTTTTGTTTTATAACTTAAGTCCTGGATAAAATTTGATAAATTAGCATTTTATCTTTAATCAGAATTGGAATATCAGTTTCAACCAGGACCTAGTTTTTGATAAGAATTTGTTACATACATTTGTTTCAAATGTACTCCTTTTCGTTATGAAATCCATTTTCCTTTCTCTGTAAAAAGCTTAATTAGTCCCCATTACATTCCACGAAGGGCTTTCATTAATTAACTGCCAAGCAGGTATCCCAGGTGTATGTTTCTCATTACACATTTTACTATGATATTCAGTTTCACACAAAGAAATCAAACATTTTGGATTTGTTTACACTCAGATTTTGTTGACTGTAGTTAACTCTAAACAGCTTAACAGACTCTTCCTACTTCTTTCAATCATTAGAAAGTAGGCTATGTCACTAAATATTCCACTTTTGATTCAAATAAATTCAGTTTGACTGTGTGAAGAGAATTCTGAGAATAGAATTAAAATTACATATCATTTGTCAGTAAGAAATAAAAACAAATTGTACATGTAGTCTGACACAATATTTCTATATTATGTATAATCTGACATGTATATATTTCTATGTTATTATTTTTATTATGCATATTACTTTTAAAGTTTATATGAAGTATTAAATGTTTGTATTTTCATGTGATATGTGAGAATATATGACTTACATAAGAATATTTTAGAATCTCCCCTATAATGGCATAGGGTAAGAATTTTTTTAATGTGATTTGTTCTGAGGATTATCTTGATGTGCTATGCATTGAAAATTGAATTTTTGAGAAAAAAATGATTTTAAGTACTTGTAAACATATATATTAACAAATCATGGATATACAGTTGTAGGTAAACGTGAATGTCATGTACATTTTAATGGAAGGACCTCAGGTACTCAACTGAGACATTAGCTGGACAATCGCATCAGTCTTTCTATCTCATGAACAATGATGAAAACGGTTAACATCCTTTTCTTACTCATATTCATTGTCCAAAAATTGTGTTCTGTTTTGACCCTTTTTCTAATAAGGCGTGTGGTTGAAAATTTTGTAAATATCTGAAACACATGAAAAAGTACTAATAGCTGTGGTAATGAAGTAAACATACATTTTTGAGAGAAGTTTTTTTTTCCTGTGAAATTGAATGTAAAATAACTCATGGTATCACTATACATGCCACTGTGAAGAAAATGTGTATAGTTATGTATCAAAAGTTAATTTTTTTGTTTTCTAAAATATTACGTGCTTAGTTAACATTATAATTATGCAGTGTTAATTCAGTCTTTAACTATGTTACTTTGTATATGTTTGTTTTTAGAAAAAAAATAACCATTTTTTGCTTTTCAATCTTAAACAGAATGTATTGTCTGCTACTATATTAGATAATATTGTAGAATCCCAGTTTGTCTGAGAGAAAATTAAGAACTGTTTGTTTGTGTTATTGCTCATTAATGTCATCATTTTTATTTTATAGCTAGTTAACTTATGTATGTTAAATACATATTTATACATTATGTAAATCTTATAACTATTATTATATTATGAATGATGTGCTTATTTAACTGTGGTATTCTTTGTGTAAGTACAAAGACTATTTACTTTTAAGATTAAATGTGGGTTTATAAAACTGATCATTTCTCCTGTGTTCTATGGCATAGATTATTAAACTTATTTCCCCCTTCTGTTATACAGTGCTGAATGACATTTTTAAAGTTTTTATATCAAATGATTGTTCTGTCAAAATATACAAAAGTATCCTGAAATTAAGGGCCAGTGCAGAGACAGTGCTGGACACGTTATCACAGGTGACGTCAATATAGTTCATAATAAGGAACTTAGATCAATAATAAATAATCCTAAGTATGGGGAACAACTATCCTTCAACTGGCGTCAGAATTTCATAAATATTATGGATTCTGTAGAAGATTACGCCAGGCGATCGATGGTCCAGATACATATAGGACGACATTTTGTCAGAATGGATTAAATGTATCAGATCTATGTTACAATCGCGTATTGAAACATTCAGGGGCTGTTTGAAAACCGTCAATCCTCCTTATCCAACAATCCAGAAGTGAAAAAAGAATTAGATAGATTACATGATCTGTAGGTACGGCACTGGTCTCTCCTGACAAAGCAGATAATGACATTGTCTTTGTATGTAAGGCTCATTATATAAATTGTATTTTAAAAGAACTTGCATTTGGATTTAATTTTACAAGTTGTAATCCACTTTATACTCATAGTTTCGTTTCTGAGGAAGAAATTTTTCAAAATTATATGTCAGATTTGAATATTTTTATGATCCCAAGGAACCAAAATAAATTTGGACTACCATATTTAAATTGGATTCCGAAACTTTATAAAAATTCTTACAATGATACAAAGTGCTTTCCAGTAAATACTCAACAAAGCCTTATTCTGTACTCCTCACCCAGATATTAACAGTGCTGAAGGAGAAACGTCAAGAGTACTGTGCAACAATATATTTAAGAAGTGTAAATTAGATTCTGATACTAGTACTTAAAAAGTCCAAGGAACATTTGGACAATATCAAATCAAAAGATTTTTACCAAAATCTACAGCTTAAAACGTACAACTTTCCAACCTTATATATACATAACCATTCCGCACGATAAATTTTAGTTTAGGATTTTTTTTTTATATCACTGACAGCTGTTTCTTCCATAAAACTGGAACTCATTAATTTACTTACCTTGATCGAATCGATACACAAGAGCATGTTCTATGTATGAACAATTTTAAAGCGAGGTAAATCATTAACAAATACGTTGATGAAACAAGAATATCAGCAGTTTCATTTAAAGTCATCATTTTGCAAGTTCTATGTCCGATACAATGTCCTTGTCACCAAATACAATTTATTATTGAGTCAAATACTTACACACTTTTTTCATACTTATTGTTAGTCCATTATTAATTCATTGAAATGACGACAGAATTTTCGTTATTTCCCGATCACGACAAGGAGCTTATGATTATGGCTGACAAGGAGCACACGGCGGGTGTGACCGGTCAGCAGGGGATGCTCACTCCTCCATGGTACCTGATCCCTCCTCTGATGGTTCGGAGTTCAGTGTTTGCTCTCCTCCTATTTTGTATTGTTTTATGGACTTTTGATCTTGAAATATACTGTTCGTTATTTCCATATTTTTCCTTTAAAAAATCATGCTTTTTTTCTCATAATTCTCTAATTTTTTTTTTGGAAATGGTGATCATACATTATGAAATCTAGTAGGAGCTATACATTTGACAGAACATGGAAATATCATCTTTAGTTTCTGCTTCTTAAAATTATTCAGATTAATGTCCTCTTATACATTGTTAAATTAGCAGTCAAAGACTTAAAGAAATAGTCTGAAGTAAGTTAATTAAATATCTAGGTACATAAGTTATAAATTATATCAAATAAATATGATTTTCAACAAACTGCAATCTTAATATATTCTGAATGCCGTAAATCTTAAGCTGTGTTATCCGGTCAAAACTCTTAGAGATTTGTCATAAAATAGCTACTCTAGCATTTATGAAAAAAAATTTCAAGCGTAAAGATATAACTTGAACATTTATTTCCTTTTAAAAAATATATATAGGGGAAATTCTGATTAGTAAATTTTTATTTTGAATTACTAGTCTAAATTGGATAGTATATTGTAGTATTGAGTAATGATATTGGTTTCTTAAAACCTTTTATAAATACAAATGTAAAACAAAATATTGTTATGAGAATACTCATAAAGGATAAACAGTGATTTATAATATGCAGTTTGTATTAAAGTTTTTACCAGAGGGATCTTAAATAGTTAAAATACTTATGCATCGACTAATTCCAACAATTAGACAAAAATCCTACATTGTACATCGATCGATTTCATTTGATAAAATTTGATAAAAAATCAAAATAAACAATAAAAAATCAGATCTTTGTTTAAGGAAAAAAATTCTTATCTACCGTATATACTCGCCTATAAGTTTATCCGCCTATAAGTCGGTTGTACTTACTAAGCATATATTTCAGACGAACTGACCTCATATAATACCATTCTTTTTATAGCTCGCCTATAACATGTATAAGTCGGACACAGAGTTTTGGACCAGAGATTGACTCCCAAAAAACCGACTTATAGGCGAGTATATACGGTATATCATACTCAAACATAATGCTGGTTTTATTGACATATACTTCAGTGTTTTTCTACCATGAAGTCTCTGTTATTATTTCCTTTGTGTAAATTTTCCATGTTAGTTGGTATTTCCTTTAGTTATAATTTCACCTAAAGGAAAACAGAGCCATTACTTTTGCTTTACAAACTTAATTCTCTGATACTGAATCCTGACCAGATCAGTGAGTGATTTACCTGAGTGTATAGGGTGTTTATCAGTCCCTTTGTGTCGAGATAAACATTTATTGAAGTTAAGATTGCACAGATATCCACTTACTGCAATATCATCTGACAGAAATTTGGTGTTATGGGAACCACGTGTTTTGGGTATGAGCTGAATAATGCGGAAATTATCAAAATATCTCTTAAGTAAGTAGAAGAATAAAACTCAGTCTGTTAATATACTCTCAGTGTCCACAAATCATCTCTCTAGATAATATAGAACAATTCAATTGTAAGCAATTTAGTCGAATATATAAAAAGTAGATTTTTTTCGAATATCTTAACAGTTTAAGGTAGGTTTAATTATTGACTTCATGTTAATTAAAATAATTAATATAAAGCCAATACATTATAGCTCAATTGAGTGTTGCGTACAAGAAATATAGTGTTTGATATATCAGAATATATTGTTTGTAATGAAAAAAATTCAGTGCTATGACATTGCAGTTTGGATTACAAACATCTCGTATACTTAATATAGAGGCGTTTGTATGTGTAAATCGTCATTTATCTTTTTTCCCTATTTACATCAAGGAAATACAGAAAAAGCAAAATATTTTTAAAAGAAGATCGAGTCATTTTTGCTGTAGATAATTCCAATATAATGATCAACAATTCCCCCTTGAGTTCCATAAAAGGAAGAGTCATTTAAATAAGATGAGGTCAACAGAGGTCACGGGAATCTCTGAGTACAAATTAATCACCAAAATCTGATGTCAAATATACACATTCTCTTTTTCCTCTCACTGATATTGATATTGAAATGGGTTTTTAAAATTTCTAATGGCTGGACTGGTTTTTGAATAATTTTCTTATCTATAGAGTGATAGCAAACACAGTTATCATAAATGCGTTTCGGCATAAGTTACACATTTACAAAAGACTTTTTTCTAGCTATATTACAGTTGATATCAATTCCAGTTTCATTGTCTGATAATTTTGTTCTCGATGTTTTATTTACTTATAATTTTGCAGAAAATGGCACAATGAAACCAGATAGCACCAAAAATATCAGGGTCATATATTGTATGTCAAACTTTGTTGTGATCTGTACTTATTTATCTCAAGAATATTTGACATTCAGTCAAATCTGCGCAACAGATCAAGAGCAGCGATAACCTAATCTTATTCAAATAAATAGGAGATTAAGTGCATACAATTTTTACTACTCCTTACTTCTTTTTGCAGAAATAGGATTGTTTTCGATAGTTGCTTTGGTGGTCATTTCCAAATTACTGTCCATAAATAGAATACCACATCAACGTTTGCCGAAAATTTGTATAGGTTTCCGTGGAAGACTAGGGAACCTCATGTTTCAGTACGCTTTTCTATACAGTATTTCTAAATCTAAAGGCCTGTATCCTGTAATCCCTGAAAACTTTGAACTCGGCAATGTTTTCAAAATTAATAAAACAACGCTGAAACAAATTGGTGAAGACAACACTGCTTGTGATAAAATTCCAACTCATTCCGAGAGATGGGCTTGTTCATTTGATGACCAGCTTATAAATGTGCCAATATTTCAGAGTGCTAAATTTAATGGATATTTCCAGTCCTGGAAATACTGGATCCAGCATGAAAACGGTCTTCGTCAGACATTTAAATTCCAAGACAGAATAACAGAGAGAGCCAGGAAGCAGCTAGCAGACATCATAGGAACATCCGGGTTTACTTGTTGTTCCAAAAATTCCACGCTAGTGGGAGTGCATGTAAGACGCGGAGACTATACCTCTAAACTTGTGAATGACTACGGTCAAATAACTCCTAATGCTAGCTATTATGAAAACGCAATGGATTACTTTGAAAATTTGTATCCAAGCGTTTTATTCATCGTGGCGTCGGATGACCTCAAATGGACCAAGGACGCTTTTAAGAACAAAACAAATGTGCACATATCGTTGGGTAATTCTGGACCGGAGGATATGGCGCTGTTGTCCTTAACAAACCACACGATCATGTCAGTGGGGACCTTCGGATGGTGGGTGGCGTGGATGACAGGGGGGACAACTCTGTATTATAGACCCGTATTTGCCCCGGGTTCAAGGTTCGCAAAAGACTTTAATAATGACGTCAGTAGTTTTATATATCCGGGGTGGATACCAATGGAGTGAACTTCGTGAAATTAAACTTTAGCGACAACTTTACATGTTATTAAAATTGCATAATATATAATTTTATATGTTCGACATGTCTTTTTAAATTTCTCTGAACAGCGTGCAATTTTGCAAATAAATTTATTATTTCATTTCCCCCCTAAAGTTATGTTTTTATAAAAACTGTGTTTGTAAAACAAGAAAAGAAAACGGCTGAATCAAATGTTATGAGATCAGGTCTTCCAACAATCTATTGGAATTCCCATCGGTATGAATTGTGCGCCGTTATAAGCAGACATATTTTTGTATTCATATGAAGCAGAATTTGTGCAAAAAAGGGATGCTTACTCCTTAGGGCATCTGATCCCATTTTTTGATGTTTTGGACGTCCGTGTTTGCTCTGCTCCTATTTTGTATTGTTTTATGGACTTTTGGTCTTGAATACTGTTCGTTATTTCCATATGTTTTAATATAGTATGCAAAAAGGATTAGAATGCACACAAGGGGAGGGGGCAAGCAAATAAAACCAGTACGTTTTAGAATACAAAAAAAACTACAAAAAATATCAAAGAGAATGATTTTAAAAATCAAGATTAATACATTTTGAATTCATTCAAAATGCACACAACGTTTTAACATTACTATATATGTTCATATGAAATACTCTAATGTCAAAGGAATACACACGGTATCGTCTATATCGTAAAACCGAGACACTTTATGTTTGAAATTATGTTATTATTATGTAAACAGAAAGTGTGAGTTCAATCAAATACAGTTTTATTTATCTTATCAATGTCCCTATCCTACGATAACATGTCATTGAGTGATTAATAAACAGGTATTTGAATCAGAGAGCTAACACTTAATGTCACCGACAACAAAATTAAACAACCTACTGATAAAGAATACTGCGCACAGTACCATCCTTATATTGTCATTGTATTACATCAATGTACATATCAAAAATAAAATT